>NW_015639108.1:492674-501068 GCF_001515625.1 Sinocyclocheilus rhinocerous
TAATTTCATAAAGCTAGTCAGGACAGAACATTCTGTTTATACTTTAAATTGGGTTATTATTAAATCAAATTATGTATATGAAATTATATAACTAAATGATATGAAATTATATAAATGATATGTATATGAATTGTATAACTAAATTTAAATAACCGTAATTACAGATTTAGATTAAATAAAGATGTCAGTCTTTATTTTTCTTCTTTTTAGGAAACAAATAAAAAAAAAAATTCTACTGTTCCTAATATTATGTATATTGCTCAAAAACAAAATATATTGTGTTCAGCGGAAAAAATTTTTTTTTTTTTACCCAGTCATTTAAAAATAACACATTTTAGAGCTGTAACGACAATACCGTGATACCGTGATATTTTTGCTTAAGGTTATCATACCGTCAAAATCTCATAGCGGATGAGAGCAAAAAAAAAAATTTCGGATTTGGCCCACATTTGCCTGCAGTGTGAACATAGCCAAAGAGACCGTTTCTAAGAACTTGGCGACTAGATTTTAACAGATTTTTCTTTTATCTTCATCATGCACGCTGTCATTTGTGATCACCTCCACCATGTAACTCCTGGGGATGCCAAGGATCTCAAAAGACCCAAAATGCTTTACCCTGAAGTCTTGGAGGATGCTATTCTCATAAACAAAGCAATTACGAGTCTAGTTCCGAGGAACCTCAACTATTAACATGATCCCCCCACAAACAGAAGGAAGCAGACTGGACACATAAACAGATCATGCATTTCTCAAACTGTCAGATGCTGGCACTTATCTGGCAACCATTAAGTTTGAGCTCAGTTCAAAGAGAAAGGAGATTATTTCTAAAAACAGCTAGCGATGTTAGAACATTCCTAAAAATATAAAATCATAAGACGCGTTATCTCGAGACCCTGAAGGGATTCCTAGGAGACCCTCCAAATACAGACAGCCTGCCGCCACAGTATGGATAACCTTCTTTTATCAGGCAAGAAAATCATCAGCAGAACAAATTTTCGCTTGGTGTCTAATTATACCAGCGCTGTTGAGTCAACACTCCTGGAGAACGTCTCACTTGTCTACAGACTCTACACCAGAAGGATGAAGGCAAGGAAAGATGGCCTCCAGATGACATACACCCATGGGACGACACACACACACAATACAGATGCAAACTCCCACCCACAGAGGCACAAACATAATCAATCTCGCAACTACAGGCTTTGATAGTGATTAAGAGGAAATGAGGTAGAAAAAGGGTCAACTCATGAGAAGTGAAGCTGAGCTTGCTACGTTGAGATCACATATTCTCACTGTGGCAAGGACATTCTGTCTCTCAATAATGATGGGGAAGTAGTCAATTTCCCAAACGACAGCAATGACATGACATACTGTAAATGCAGAACAGTATAACCGTTCGCAAGACTGTAAATTAGGCTACTGGTTGGGATTTCATCAAGAAAGAACTGAATTGTTAAGATGCGTCATCACATCTTGTGTGTTGTTAAAGTGGGCATCAAGGAAGATACTAATTGACTGATGTCCTCAATCTCTCACCGTCCCAGCCCAATCACATCCTGTCTGCTCTTATACAATGGCTCTGCAGGGAAATACCAAAAAAGAACTGCCGAAGATGAAATAAATGGCATTTTGAGGATTTCACTGCTTCCTAGTTTTGACTTTATATGTCGAGTTTGAGGAGTTTGTCGCTCCTCAAGAGGATTGCATATGATAGACACTGCGAAATTAACCATCATTGGTCAATACTTTTCTACACCTCCTCAAACACCTGAAACACAAGTACAGCTAGATTACAATACAATAACTTCAGCCCAGATCTGGGGAGAGTCAGAATCAGTCTGTGGATTTTGGCTAGTCGGTGTTGACAAATTTCATAGAAAAATTGCTTATGATTGGAGCAGACTCCAGAGTTTTACCCTCAAGACTATCATTTCATCTAGTTGGAGGATATTAAGGAAAGACTGCATCCAAATGCGCTTGGTTCATTTTTTCGCAACTTCTCACGATATAACGGAGAGTAGCAACAGATTGTTCTTTCGTATTGTGATGAAAGAGAAAAAAATGAAAGAGAAAAAAAAAAAGTATGGCAAGTACTGGATTCAATTCACTTGTTGACTGGATGGAGGCAGATCTTATGTAATTCCTAATTACAAGTTCCGAGCACATAAATGACCAAACAAAGTTGTATTTACAAGTGGGAAACTCAGAATTCTAGATGATACAAGAGTTGCAGAGTTGTGACGCTGAAAGGGGTGTCAATTTGAAACATGGCTGAAACACTCATCTATAATATAGATAATACCATATATCTATCATTTATATAGATGTCGGTGAACAGAAAGCAAGTCTGTAGTGAACGGTGTAAAGTAATTCACTCAACTACCACTGTTTTCTTTATGTAACCAAGTAGTGATATTACGTATAATTTGTTTATGCTGCTTCCTTGTTATGTTTCTGTCTTGAATGTGTGACGTCATAATAACAAATGCCTGATTCGGAGTTTCCCAAGTGCACTTGAAGGCTGGCATTTCACTGGATGATCGAGTTATGATATTGTGATTAAGAATAAAAGTTTACATATAAAAAAATAAACATGCATAAATGAATTGTTCACAATAAGATCAATAACATGCATTTTGAAAATTGTGTGAATTTCTATTTCATGCAAACTTTAACTAGATTCTAATTTCTAGAAATGAAGTTCAAAGCATAGGTTCGGGAGGAGCCTAATCATTCAGTCCTGTCAATCATTACAAGCATATACAGGTGCATCTCAATAAATTAGAATGTCGTGGAAAAGTTCATTTATTTCAGTAATTCAACTCAAATTGTGAAACTCGTGTATTAAATAAATTCAATGCACACAGACTGAAGTAGTTTAAGTCTTTGGTTCTTTTAATTGAATTTATTTAATACACGAGTTTCACAATTTGAGTTGAATTACTGAAATAAATGAACTTTTCCACGACATTCTAATTTATTGAGATGCACCTGTATATAAGCAGCAGCCATTGAGCCGTCGTGGCAACAATTCTTCCGCCATCCCTTCACCTCTTCCACATCTCTTTCTATGTGTTGAGGGGGGTTAACTCAGAGCTCAAGCTGAGCCTCGGGATCCTGCCTCCTTCAAGGTCAGCAAGCCAAGCTCATTTACCGTTACCCATTAAGACTGAATGGGCAGGCAAACTGTATGATTGGTGCAGACTCTATATTTTACCCTCAGACTACGAATCCATGTTATCAGTTTGATATTTTGCGCCAACATTCAAGGAAAGACACACATACAAATGCACTCGGTTGCGCTTCAGTCAACTACAGCAGCCAGCTACAACCTTAACTAGATTTGATTTTCTAGAATGCCATATTAAGTGTTATGATTCTTCTCATGCATTAACATTAGTCGATCACCTCTGTAATAACATCTCTGGTGGTGGTGGGTCACTAATTTTGCCATTTTCAAGCTGACTTTTCTCAGAAGTTTCCAATTATCATTGAAAATGGATGACACTCGGTCACTTTGTCGCTCCACATCGCTGTCAGTGTGAACACCCCTTTATGTTAAGCATGTGCAATACTAACAGTGACGCTTGACTGACCAAGCAGCACGGATGTTTGAGCAATATCAATCCAGTCCTGCCTTGCAAGCATTGGAGCTGGATCCGGTTAAAGTATAGCTTTAAATAACAGTCTGCCTTTGTGATGCTCAGCAGAACACGTGGGTCCACTTCATTCATTGATGTAATGCTCCCCCTCCCATCTGCAGGTGTGACCCTGAGTGAGTAGCATCCACAGTAAAGCATGCTCACTATGCAAACCGTGCGTCAAAATCAACCATGCACCTGTAGCCACACTTCCTAATACTGAACAACACAACAGATCCACTTTAATCTTGCATTACTGCAACACAGTTCCATTTCCATTTATAACACCACACAGCACATGCACACGAGCTCACCTCAGGGCTTACAGTATGGAAACGGGGCTACGGGGATATAACACACCCAAGACAGTTGACTTGATCTCTATCTTCTTCCATCAGGCTGATCGAAAGAGGATCCAGACAATGCTTAGACCACCGCCTCCAGTCATGCTGCAGCCCGATGCCGCTCACCGCTCCAGACTGCTGACACGCGCTTCAATTTACGAGCTCACCGCTAGTGAATAATGGCATTATGTGATTGGCAATTCTGATGATCACTGCAGATGAATGCGAATCGATTTGATACGGATCTACAGCGATATTAATCCTTAATGTGGGGTTTTAACAAAGGAAATAAGGACATTGAGGGAGCGCGCGGGTGTCTTTGTGTCATTATCACCTTGCAGACATTCCTGCATCATCTGACGTCCTTCAGCAGTTATGCAAAACTCAGAAAGCAATTAAATGCACCTTGCCGCACACTTGTATGCAATGCACGAGACGAGCCAAACCTAAATATAACTTCTGTCTCGATTTGCATTATGCATGTTATTATGCGTGCATGTAACATGTATGTGGCGGCACATGGGAACTACAGTTATCGCGCACAGCTGTGTGTTTGACACTTGCAAGCAATTTTACTCTCTCCGGGTTGCAATATTGCATCTATGTGCATGTGCCCACCCTATCACCCGGGTCTTACCTAGCGCGGCACACACCCAGAGAACTGCAACAGCCCTGTTTGTCCTATAAACTCTTTGTTTTGAGTGTAAATAAACAGTGCATGATCAATAAAGCGCGTTAAATACAACGAAGAGTGTGCTGTACTACAAACAATAGGAAATGATGGTTGCATAGGGGCACAGTCGGCAGATTTTGACAGTCGGGCTTACCTTAAAGAGACCTTGACACAGCAGTCGTTTTGTGTCGCCATGCTTTGTGCTGCCGTTTCACCTCGCCTGTCAAAATGAAAGCGATGCCGCGAAGTTCTCGCAAAGTTTACGCACGAACTGAAAACACTCTTGTGCGTTAACAGGCGAGCCACCGATCCGGTCCGTCAATCAGCGTTATGCTGCCAGACATCGCGGCTCACCTCTAGAATACTGCTGAAAGCAGCACAGTGGTGTATAAATCGCATGAAACATGACGGAGCTCGGCATATTTTCTTCCTTCGAGCTTGTATCCTGTCATATATGCGAGTGGTGCTAGAGCGTGCATCCGAAACCACGCACAGCGTCTGTGTGACCGCACGTTCAATGTGCAGCGCTCACTGAGAGCAGCGTGGGCGTGTCTAAACGCAGATGATTGGCACGCCTCACGACCACACATAGCTGCTGTCCCCGCCCACATATGGATGTAATTGGCCAATTAGAGCTCAGCGGCAGATTACCTTTAAAAGCAGATTTAGCGGTTGTAGATTAAACGAAGCTTCAGTTGACACATCTGAACGTTGCTTTGGGAAATCCGATTCATTTGAATGCAAAACAAAACCGAAAAACGATTCACCGATCCGTTTAATACTACTTTACTCAAGGGTACTGAAAAATAATTGAACTTGTAATCTTATGTTGTTTTAGTTATATAAATGTGTTTCTGTTTTTACATGATTAAAACTGTTAATCTGAACAAAAAGTGAAATTAACGTAAAACTGTACATGTCTACTCATTATGTGAAAATTATTTATTCATTTTTACACAAATGATAACTGTCACTTTGTTGTGGCGTCATTTCCATCAGAACCACAAACCCTCATAAAGTTTTTTATTTTTTATTTTTTTTATTTTTTTGTTACAGTGAAGTGCATGCTTGATATGAAATATGGGGCATGTGATGTGTAAGAATGTGATGTGAAGATGTGTGCCATCTCCAGTCAAGATCATCTCTTGTCATGTAAATTATGCAAAAGTCTAAGTTTAATGGTGTGTATTTTTAGCCTTAGAAGACGAGAAAGGACAAAAAGGTCTTTAATTTTATCCATTGTGTTTAAAGTGTCATTTCCAGCCTTTATGTGATCAGACAAAATTTAAAGGGGTCATATGAGTCAGCAAAATATATAACACTGTTCTAGTGGTTTTGGGATATTTTAATAAAAAATCTTACATATTGTGCCTTTAAATCCATTTTCGGACAACGTTAGTAGACAAATTGCGAATCGGTTCCACTGAGTCATTAAAAAGAATCGGTTCAAATGAAAGATTCATTCGCGAAACGAAAGTCACATCTGAAAAGCATCTAAAGGCTGCTAACGTGGAATTGTTCTGGGTTCAAGGGGCATGATTTACGACACCCCATTAGTCACAGATCATACACAAGAGAGCAAAGTCAAAACAAAAGAAAAAATTTTTTTACTGGATATAGCCTACATTACCATAATAACAAGCATGGCTGTAAACGGTTGAGAAACAGAGAAACTTTCACAACTTTACTTCTGCATTAAAAGTGGAACCATAAACTGTGTCATTTCAAACAGTCGCAGACAACTGTGAGGAACAAAAGCATGCTTTATATCCTTTAATTTTTAACAAGACTAGAAATATGAAATGCATTTGTCCTCAAATAGAAACCTAATGCAATCGTTTGAGCTTGTAACTTCAATCTGACATTATAAGAGCTCAGAGCAATGAAGCAGCTGCAATGGGAGCAACTGTAGCAGTTTTTCTAAGATAAAAAAAAAAACAGCCCTTCGTCCAAATAACAACTAAATAATTTCACAAGAACACCAGATTCTCATGAGGATTATATTTTGCCTGTGGAAGTATCAGTTGCAGTCCTGTAAAACCTAAAGAAGCTGTTTTATATCAATTAATGCATGTTGCATAATGCAGAGCATGCAGCCGCCCACAATCCAAAGCAGGCAAGAGGGCTTCTGAACCCATTCAACCAGACGCCCCCATCATAAATGACATCTCAAAGGAAGCGAATGTTTAAGAATATCCTCGAAAACCTGTCTTCTGGGTTATTGATTTATGTAAGTGCTAAATTTAAAACATCACATGATGCTATTTTAGAGAGTTAGGAGAGGATTGTTTTTGTGTTAATCTTGGTTTTGTAAGCCGATGTTTTTGAAAATGCCTCCTTAAATATGAGTCTTTCACCTTTCACCTTAATTTTATCATAATTAATCAGATTCTAAGATAAATCTACATATGACTTCTCTAAAATACATAACCAATCGAACGCAAAAAGACAACATACACACACACATATGTACGGTGACCGAGAAGTGCAAAACAAATCACAATTCTGAAAACAAAATAACAAATTACAAACGCAAATGCAAGTCTAAAAAACAAAATAACAATTCAGAAAACACAACAACAATTCTACTTTTTATTGAAAATAAATGCCTTTACGATGTGATATGAGATTTGAAAAGGGAGGGAAAAAAAGTTTGGCAAAAGGTGGGATCGAACCTGGGTCAATCTCGTCAAAACGCCAATGACAAGCGCTTATCCATCTGCGCCACTGGAGCTGATGTATTACAGCCACTTTTAACTAAGTGTAAATTGACACTCCGTATTTTTTATTCCATAGTAAGGGCAATTCATACAATACATTTAAACTGAGCTACTTTAATACCATCTCCGAACTTTCTACCACGACTCTGCTGTTCTTCGGCTGGTTCTTCCCTGTATACGTTGATTGACAGATGTCTCGTCCAGTCAGCGGTGAGTAATCCCAAACCAATGGCGCTGTCTCAAACTATACCTACCTCTTCTGGTTTGTCTGATTTGTCGTTGTGTTTTTTTACTTGTTAATTTGTTTTCGGATTTGTCTTTGTGTTTTCTGACTTGTTATTTTGTTTTCGGACTTGTCATTGTGTTTTCTGACTTGTTATAATGTTTTCTGAATTGTTGTTGTGTTTTCTGAATTGTTATTTTGTTTTTTAGACTTGCATTTGCGTTTGTAATTTGTTATTTTGTTTTCAGAATTGTGATTTGTTTTGCACTTCTCAGCCACCGTACATATGTGTATGTCTATGTTTTGTTTTATTACTGTTTTCCTATAAATACATAGCAAGTTGTACACACACACACATATGTAGGCTATACTATATTCCATATATTCAGAATGACACAGATCGTGACGTGCATTTTCATTTGTCTTTGATGTTTCCTTAATCCCTTTTGCGCAGTTTGCTATATTTAGTTTTGAGGTCATAAGCTGATTCAATTTCACATTCTTTAATCAACCTTTTGCATCCATATTATTATGCATCCAGTTTTTGCTAACTCATATCTGCCCATGGGTTACCAAAGGACTAATCCTGATTCATTCAACTCTGCACTGTGCAGATGAATTTGAACAAATTAAAGTTGCAGTAGAGTTTTTGATGACATGGCTCCAGTCTTTACAGATCCCAGCACACTTCACTCTAATGGTCGCCCCACACTAGACAAAAGCTTCCATACAGCAGCCAGGAGAAGAGCAGTGTGGTTGACTCGTTCAGTGTGTGTGTGGGGGGGGGGGGCAC
>NW_015639108.1:501602-516745 GCF_001515625.1 Sinocyclocheilus rhinocerous
GTGGGGGGGGGGGGCACATTAGCCACAGTCCATGTCTGTTTCTATCCTGTGAATACAGCAGCCGCACATTTGGGTAGAGAGAGAAAGGGAACAGCCAGGCACAGAGTCAGCTGACAGCTCTGACTTCATCTAGGTCAGTCTGCATGTGTGTATGTCTGTGCCCCTGGGCTACACACAACACACACACGTTGACATACAGACTCCCTCATCCATCCCCAAATTTCATCCATCCTCCCCCCAGCAACATCACCATCTGTGTGCGAAGGGGCTTGCCAAAGCGCCCAGGTTAGAGCCCAGTGTTCACTTGATCTGGTGTAACATGAAAAGCCAACTTGCAACACGCTGACTGTGTGTATTTCTCCAGTAAACAGAGTGATGAGGGATACTCACCCTTCTTTGTTCCAAACTTTCTTCTACGGTACACAGAAGAACAGTTCTGGTGCCCATTAACATTGTATGGACAAAAAAACTGAGACATTTCTCAGAATATCCTCTTTTATGTTCCACGGAAGAACGAAAATCATACAGATTTGGAATAAAGGCGGGTGAGTAAATAAGGACAGAGTTTTCATTTCTGGGTGAACTATTCCTTTAACATTCTACCGTAGAATTACACACAGTCACAATGTTGCAAGTTTACTTTTCACGTTAGACCAGATCAAGTGAACATTGTGCTCCAACTTAGGTGCTTTGGCGCCCGTTTTTGGGTGAACTATCCCTTCGGAAAATGAAGTCTGCTTAATTGTATTGAATGTGCTCTTGTAGTGTACTTAAAATCTTAAAAAGTATATATTTTAAAAAAGTGTACGTACAAGAAAATATTAATGAAATAAATGGCCTCTTAAGTGTACTTAAAGTCCACTTTCATCACTGTTTCCTAACACACTTAAGTACACTTTGTAATAATGTCAAATGAAGAGTTTTACTTTAAATTATATTGTTTTATCCTTATGTTTTAATATTCTTTTGTCAATAACACTAAAGGACGTTAAGTCCTTGATTATAATTGTAAAAGTGTGTTATTCAATTTTACATGCAAAGTTAAAGGGGTCATATGATGCTGCTAAAAAGAACATTATTTTGTGTATTTGGTGTAATGAAATGTGTTTATGCGGTTTAAAGTTAAAAAAACACATTATTTTCCACATACTGTACATTATTGTTTCTCCTTTTTAAATGTACCAAATGTTCTAAACTGTATCATTACAGATGTGCAATCACAAATATATTTAAATACATGACATACAAGTTCCAATAGACAAAAAAAGACATTAAAGTATATTTTAGTTTACCATAAATATGTTCATCAGGACACTTAATCATATTTAAAAAACAATTGAAATAATTGCATACAATGATGTGCAGTTTTCACTGTTATAATCTTTTAAAGTATTTTATTTCAGTACTCTTTTTAAAAGTAAGCTAAAATCTACTTCATATCATATTTTTGAGTTTTGGCTGTTGTGTAAAGAAAAGAAATTTAGCTGGTTGCATAAAATAACAAATTTGGCCCAAGCAGAAGCTTCTCCCAGCAGTAGTGGATTAAATGAAACGCTAATCAAGCTAGCGGCCCCTTACCTGACTTTCTGCAAGAACTATTGCCATCTAATTAATATTCATGAGACAAGCTGATAAGGTTTATAATGTGTTCCCAGCACTTTCAGATAGTTTCTATGGCCTGATGTGCCAAGTATTCCAACGTTCACAATTTATGTTTGAAATTAGCTGTGTTTTTATTAGCTTGCCCTGCTAATCAGTTGCTTGTTCTGTGCAACAAACGGCGTCTGGTTTTCATAAAGGAGGGGAATAATTACCCCATCGAATGTTGACAAAGGCAAAGATGGTGTGATGAACGCACAGTTGGCTGAGAAGGAAGTCAATGGTCGGGGCGGTCTGGTGGTCAAAAGAGAGTCTCTTCGGGGGGCCTCCATTCTGTGTCGCGTGCTGTTTCACCCCCACCAAAGGCTTCTGAATTTCACGCTGGGCCTGGTTTGGGTTCGGGATGGTGGGGCTGAGCGTAGCCTATGGGACTTGCCCCACTGACACAGTTATTGATAGTGTTCGTGCCAGATGACGGACAGAAAGGCCTGGTGTGTGGAGGGGATGACAGTGAGGTCACGGCGGAGCAGAAAGGGAGGGATTTCTTTTGTACTGGAAGGGTAAAAAGAGCAGACAAGTCTAAACTAGACCACTTGAAACCACATGAGTGCACATGACAGGAAAGATCATTCATGTATGGAACGAGCAATAGAAACAAAGCCCAGTTTAGTAACACTGTCTGTGAAACATAGCAAATCAGAAAAGTATTGAATATGTCATGATATGTTATTTATTCCTTACATAACTGTGCCTGAAGTGGAAAACGTACAGTCCGCTGGTCATTATTGCAAAATAATACCTTGCATTTTTGAGGAAGGGCCTATTGATGTTCCATCAGTTTTGTAACAGACACAGTTTATTATTAAGAGCATTCTGTGCCCTGTTTCCATGGGAACGGTTTTTAAAAAGAAAACTAGAGCCCATGCCCTGACAACAAAAAAAAGGCTTTTGTATGGTCTATCATTTAGGATGTCCACAAAGCGGTGTGAATAGACAAACCTCACTTCCACCTGAGGGCAAAACACATCACGGGATGAGCATCTGCCTTTAGCCACGAGGAGAGCACAACTCTTCTTATGATCTCTGCTCATCCTGATTGTAAACAATAAAGATTTAATTCAAATGCATCAGCGGTCTAGATTACAGTAAAGGACAGACTGAAAAGGTTTTAGGGACCTCAAAACAAGTGGGGTCAAATCATTAGAGAATACTGCTGGTGAAGTGCAATGCTCATTAGTGTAAGTACACCTCACTCATGGACACCAGCTGTCTGGCCACATTGTGGAAAGACCACACAGTAAATGACCAGAGGTTGACATTAAATCGCCTGATTGGATGTACTGTAGGCCTGTAGTGTTGCAGTGTGCAATGAAGTTTTATTCATACAAATATGGTCATGTTTACACAGCAAAAATACAAGACACAGGGAAATGCAATTGAAAAAAAAAAAGCAAAATGGCTTTTTATAAAAGTTGAATTACTTTTAACCCAAGCACCATGTTTTTAGAATGTCATGTGGTCACATTTACTGTTGAGAAATTTTGTGGGCAAATTCCATTCATTTCGATACGAATCTGCGCAATTGGGATTTTCATGCAAAAAAGTTCCTCATGCAGATTTCGTTTATGTTTAAGTTGGTCATGCGAATTTGCCGCGCTGATCAACCGAAAACTCCTTTGTTTGAAACTGACTTCTGTGTGATCAGTGCTTCACACATAGCTACACTATTGAGAATGGAAAATGGACCATTTTTTCCATATTTTCAAATTTCGCTAATAATGTGACTGCACCTTAAAGGGCTGGTCACACGTCACTTTCTGTTATATTGACTTACATTCATACGTATGCGAATACGGGAGACAGGAAACGCAAACTCGTGTGAATTTTGCTGCATTCCAAATCTCAAGTTCGGTGAACTCTGCCCTGTGATTTTGTATCACGAAGACATGTGACCAATAGAAGATTGACGTGGCATCTTAGCTGAATTAAAAGAATGCAAACTTTAAACTTACAGGATTGCTGAATTGCAGTAAAGTGAAGTAGATTCATGACAGATTCATGAATCACAAGAAACTCATGAAGAACATTTTGTGTCCCGTTATTTAATTTATGTAGCTTATATCCTGTCAGCTTATGTCGATTACTTTCTTTATCATAAATAAATTCTACTAATTCTTCTTCTTTTTATCTTTTTTCTTTGTTGTCTTTCCACTGTGTCAATATTTTGTATTGTGTTTCGTATTGTTTTGTCTCACATTTGAATTAAAAAAAGGAATGGAAATACAAGCTACAATATGCCACCCACAATTATAAAATAACTTTCAGTTTTTGTGGAATTATATTTTTTAAAATAATGCCTTAACGCAGCCAGAAAGTGAATGTCTACACATACAAAATAAACATGTTCAAAAATGATCTATTTTATTTTATTGTATTTATTTAATTTTTGTTTTTTGTTTTTTTTGACGGTCAAATTTCACACATTCGGTATAAAGACTTTTGGCCCCGTCCGCCTTCCATAAAATTCCGAGTGTTCAGAATCCACAGATTTATGGCCGAAACGCTGCAAAACACGCACGTGCAATGGCAAAAGTAAGTCAAACCCATGTTTATTGTAAAAATGTGTTTAAAACCGCAAGCTGTAGAGTCGCGTTTTTTTTTTAGTTGAGCTAGGCTACTTTTAAAGCAACCTTATGTAGTTTTGTGTATTTTTGCAACTTTGGAGCCCCGTACCCTACAGTTCAGTGAGTGGAAGTCACTGTCGTAAACATTACAGTGTTTAGCAGTGCACGTGCATTTGCTACCGTCAAGTAATCCGACTTTTTTTTGCGGAATTTTGTACCCACTTAGTTACCAAACGCTCCCAGAACAGACGTTTGGAGGGTTAAAAAAAGCCTCTCTGGTCTCTAGATGTAGCTAGAGTCGTTCTTTCAATGAAAGTAAGTTTATCTTCACAACTCTTCTCGACAAAAGTACAATGATTAGTGTTTGTTCAAACCCTAAGCAAGCAAATACTTCGAGATTTGTCTTTCCATTTAAAATATAAAAGTAAGATGGAATATTAAAGCATTGCAAACTGGCCAAACGATCTATTGTTTTGCTCTGAAAGTCTGCTGTTCTAATAAATTGCTGTGAGATAAAACTAAAAGTGACAAGAACAGTGGATCATGGGTCTGACAGATCAGTTTGTTCATATATCATTTGGTTAAACATTATTAAGGAAATCTTTGTTGAATAGCGGGACTGGGGGGGTCCAAAATGTCCCAGAGGAAAATCACACTACCATCAAGGCTGCAAAGCTTTAGTGATATATCATAAAGCAGTCCGTTCACATTATGAAGCTTTCTGTACTAATGGTGTTGTGTAATTCCCTGTAATTCATCAATGCTTTCCATGATGCAAAATAAAATAAAATAAGCTGTTTCTCTGCCCTACAAAATGCTATCAAGAGCAGCAGATGGCACGTTCTGTCCGTCACTTGACATGCATCTGGTGGCTATTCATGACAAAGCCAGTGGGACGGTTGAATTGGGCAGATGAGCACTTCATTGATTTCCTTATTCAACCCCAGGGGGCCACTGTATTGTGCTATTGTCACAGCACCTTTGGTTCATATATTTTAATCATGAATTATTGTGCAATTATGCACCGGAGGGACAGGTGATGGGGATGGTGACATTATTATCTCTAAATGCCAATGTTATTTGTCCCTCTCTGTCACTTTTTAAAAATGGGAATTGTTAAAACAGACGGGGCGATTATGTAGTAGTTTGCACATATACTTTTACTGACAGCAGGGCTAATCTGATTTAGCCACACAATATCTGTAAACGTTAAACCGTAACATTAATAAAATTCTGTCTGAACCCTGAACACAGGACTTGACTGTAATAGAATAATCAGCGCAGTTATTGAATCAGAGATTAAAATAAATATGAGACGCTCACTCAGAGCTAAAAAGCCCTCTTGGTCCTCCGAGTGTCTAGCAGAGGTGGTTTCACAATATCACAGCGCCTCCTACTGGGTAAAGCATCATATTGCGGACTCTCATTGGACCCTTTGTTAAAGGCCCTCTTTTATCAGGGCCCTTGGAATAAGTTGTTACGGCACCCTTGCACTCTGGAGATACTATACCTATTCATAATTTGATTTTAGACTTCAATAGAATTGCAGGCTTACTTCGTGTATTAGTTTCGTGATCCCAATGTTCCAGATATGTGTTTTTGGATTGTTTGATAATTTGATAAATTTAGATGTTTGGGTGAGAAGCAGTGTTAGACTGGTTAGTGTTAGTAGAGTTAGTCAGTTTAGTAAGGCTCAGAACCAGCTGACTGAGAGGACTTTTTCAGAGTTCAGTTCTTGAGTTTGTAGCGCTTTAAAATGTCGTGAATCTGTGGGACTCAATTTTAGATGCATCCAGAATTGGAGGGATTTTTTTGCATATTTTCCATCGTGCCAAACAGAATCAAATGCTTTTTTGAAATCGACAAAGCATACCCATATTTTTCAGATTTTGGCCTATTTTACGTGTTTATTGATTAAGGTGTGCAGGGTGTAAATTTGATCAGTAGTTTTATGATTTGTAAGAAACCCATTCTGACTCTGGTTCAGGACCCTGTGTTCGTTAAGGAAGTTTACAATTCTGTTGTTTAAAATACTGCTAAATAACTTTGCGAAGGGTCAGTTCTTGTGTTTTCATAAGTTTGTAGACTTTGTTTGATCTGAATTGTCATTGAGTTGTTTTGGAGGGATTACTTTATATACATTTTCAAAATGTTTTGTCCAAATGTTTCTGTCTTGTAGTTTTGTTGTGCTCAGATTATTCCACATATCCCAGAACTGATTATGATTTATTGAATGTTCATTTTCTTGTAAACCTTTGCCTGTATATCTATATATCTGTCTGTCTATATATCTATCTGTATCTATCTGCCTGTATATCTATATATCTGTCTGTCTGTCTATATATCTATCTATATCTATCTGCCTGTATATCTATATATCTGTCTGTCTATATATCTATCTGTATCTGTCTGCCTGTATATCTATAGCCTATATCTGTCTGTCTATATATCTATCTATATCTGTCTGCCTGTATATCTATATATCTGTCTGTCTATATCTATCTGTATCTATCTGCCTGTATATTTATATATCTATCTGTATCTATCTGCCTGTATATCTATAGCCTATATCTGTCTGTCTATATATCTATCTATATCTGTCTGCCTATATATCTATATATCTGTCTGTCTATATATCTTATCTGTATCTGTCTGCCTGTATATCTATATATCTGCCTGTCTATTTATCTTTCTATTTCTGTCTGCCTGTATATCTATATATCTGTTTGTCTATTTATTTTTCTATATCTGTCTGCCTGTATATCTATATATCTATGTCTTTCTGTCTATATATCTATCTATATATCTGTCTGTATATCTATATATCTGTCTGTCTGTCTATATATCTATTCAATTCAAATTCAATTGTATATCTTTATGTCTGCCTATCTGTCTATATATCTGTCTGTCTGTCTCTCCCTCTTTCTGTCTACCTGTCTGTGGTACTAAAGAGACGGACAGACTGTAGACTCTGTCTGTCTACTTTCAGTGAAAACCATTAGCACAGTGAATGACAAGGAGCTGTTTTAGTCACAGACGGTGAGTCAGCTCTCTAGGTTTGACACACAGCCAGAGTGCAACTCTACACCTCCATTAATTAATAATCCAGTGATCTCACAGCACCACACAGTGCTTGTCTGAATGAAGAGAGCACTTTCATCAGCTTCCAAACTCTCTCTTCTGTCGGATCTAATGGGCAGAGTCGGAGGATACATCTAACCACTGATGGCCTGCAGGTGGAGACTCAGGTTACAGTAATTCTGGGTTACATTATCTAATGCATCTCTCAGGGTCCAGAACTGTACACTTCCTTCAGAAAGAAGACGTTCGCTGACCAGGCAGTTTTTTTTATATGTTGTTATTTTTTAGTTTTAAGCTTTATTTCAAGCAGTGGATTGATTCAAGGAAGACTTTTTTTCTCACATACCAAGTTGTTAGTTGTCTACTGTCTGAACATTGCTTTAACGCACACCTTCGGGTGGCCCATCATCTGCAGCAAACATGACTAAAATGTTATCGGCCCAGGAGGCTGCCAAGATCTATCACACAAATTACGTGAGAAACGCGAGGGCTGTTGGTGTACTGTGGACTATCTTCACCATCTGCTTCGCCATCATCTGTGTGGTGGTCTTCATTCAGCCTTACTGGATTGGAGACAGTGTTGACACCCCTCAGTCGGGATACTTCGGGCTTTTTCACTACTGCATTGGGAACCCCATCACAGGAGAGCTGGTGTGTAAGGGCAGCGCTTTGGACTTTGGATCTATACCTTCAGGTGCCTTCAAAACCGCTATGTTCTTCGTTGGGATCTCTTTGCTGCTGATCGTGGGGACTATTGTCTGCTTTAGTTTGTTCTTTTTCTGCAACTCAGGCAGCGTGTATAAGATCTGCGCATGGATGCAGCTGGCAGCTGGTTAGTATTTCCCTGAATTTCGGTTTTATTAATGACATAAACATTAATTATTATATAATATGTTTTACATTGGTGGTTAAAAAATAATTATATTTTATATATATTATAATTTATTTTTATATACAGCACCCCAGAAACTATTTGGACATTTAAGTTACATTTAAAAAGTATTTTCTTAAAAATATAAAATCTTAAATTTATTATATATCAAACCAAGTGGCATTTATTTGTTGCTCTGTTTTGCATAAAGTGACATAATCTGTTTGCAGATGTAATTTAATAATTTATTATCTAAGGCAGTAACATTAAATAATTTCTATGCGTTTTAAATGTTGTGTTAATTTTGTATTATTTATATACTATTATAGTATTTGTTAATATTTTGAATTAGCTTTTATTTTATATTTTTAGTTTAAATTTTAGTTCGAAATTTTAGTAATTTTATTTTTTAAAGTTTTTGCTTTTTTAAAAATGTCTGTTTTATTTTAGTTTTAGTTATGTATTTATGTTTTAGTATTTAAAATTTGAACAAATTTGAAATGTTGCCTTGGCAACTAATTGAAATTAAAAAAATTACGTTTTCATCAAAAATGTATCTTTTATTACAGATTTATTTAAATTAACCCAAATGAAAATCTTTTTTTATCAGTTTTATTAATGCAGTTAATGTAGTCTGAGTTAATTGCCTGTGAAAGTTAAGTACTAACTCTTCAGATGCTCCAAAGTTCAGTTACATTCTTGAGGCTTTGTATCAGTCCTGTAATACATGAGGTTACTCAGGACTTCAGCACCCTGGACAGTTCCAATCTTATTGACTGGCAACGCTGCTTTACAGTATATCAATGTAATACATTGCAAATTGTGCTGTGTTGCGAAATATAGTGTGTTTAAGTCTCATCCTCTCTAATGAATTGATCAATGAGGACACAGATAACCCTCTCATCACATCATGTTACATAACAATGCATTTGCAATGCATACTCATTAAACGAAAGTGAGAGTGATAATGAGCGAGAGAGACAGAGTGTGTGTAACGCAATACCCACAGCAGCACCAGCTGCCCTGCACAGAGTATATTGTCATATGAATAATAAATGATGAGTTAAGTGTGGCTGAAGTTGCCAGGCAACAGTCCCAGTGCAAAGTATTTCTAGTAGCCAAGAGTATTTTTGACTATAATGCGAATGAGTCTTGCATGTCTCCAGTGAATAATTCTCAGGGTGGGTTTATGTTTTGAAAGTTACTTTCTATAGACTTAAATATTAAAGTCTACAAAAAATATTGAACATTTACATCATATTGCCCAATGATAAAGACAAATTTAAATGTTATCACACCAGAAACTGTGCTAAGTTTTAAACACAATGTTGGCAGTTCATGTTTTCTGTTTTTGCTCCACCAATGGAAATACACTAGAATTTTAATGTTTTTGAATGAAGTCTCTTATGCTCACAGAGGCTGCATTTGTTTGATCAAAATACAGTAAGAACAATAATATTGTGAAATTATCAATTCAAATAACTTTTCTGTTTTAACATATTTTAAGATGTACTTCATTCCTTTGATGGCAAATCTGAGCCATTACTCCAGTCTTCAGTGTCATCCGTGAAACATTTTTTCACAATTCTTTGATGAATTGAAACTTCAAAATAACAACAAATGTTTTTTTTTGTAATTTTGTAATTCTGAATTTTTTTTGTAATTTTTGTAATTGTGACATTTTCCTGTTTATTGCTATGAAGCTCCTTTGAAACAATCTGTATTGTATAAAGCACTATAGAAATAAAGGTGACTTGAGTGAGTAGTGCTGAATGCAGCTCAGCCAATCAAATTCAAGGACTGCAACTGTTATATGAACTTTAGGCCATTTCTGTTTAATGGATTGTCAGCTAAATTTAATCAGAGCAATTATAAAACACAAAATGCTTTAAGAAACCACAAAAATGTAAAAGGTAAATAAATAAATAACACGTAATTTTCATGTCATTTTTATCTGACTTTTTTTTTCTTCTTCTTCTCATCTTCAGCAACTTGTATGGTCATAGGCTGTATGATCTATCCAGATGGCTGGGACTCAGAGGAGGTGAAGAGGATGTGTGGTCAGCGGACGGATAAATACACGTTGGGTAACTGCACAGTGCGCTGGGCATATATCCTGGCCATCATCAGCATCATGGACTCGCTCACATTATCCTTCCTGGCCTTTGTACTGGGTAACCGGCAAGACAAACTGCTGCCAGAAGACTTCCAGGTGGAGGAGAAAAAAGGTACTTTCAGTACTGGCTAGATTACGTGCAAATTGTAGTCCATTACTGATTACAAACTACGTGACGAAAATTGTAATTAGTCGCGTCATCTATTACATTACACATTTTAGGTAATGTATTCTGACTACTTACTGTGCGTTCACACCGCTGCCGGCGTGAGCGTCGAAGTGGCCGGAAGTCATTCATTTTTAATGTGGGCCTGCTGCGGCGCGTCTTGGACGGTGTGGGCATCGAGTAGAGTTGAAGTCAGGTCAACTTTATGGTAATGAGCTATGATGCGGTACGGCGGCAACCAATCGGAATATAGAAGTCCTCTGCTTGAGAGGATTCCAGAGAACAGAGTCATGTAAACTTGACATTAGTTCCCAAGCAAGTAGTCTCGTGTAGCCAGACCTTCAGACTGATGGCAGAAGGTCTGGGAATCTTGGCCGCTTTGAATGGCAAGAACCGCCCAAGAGGCCATATGACTGACAGTTAAAGCAACCAATCACATTTCGTTTTGTGCCGCGTCATGTTTAGGGGCGTGTAAGCGCTCATCGTCACAGTTGTAAACACGACGGCTTTCTTCTAACATGAGGGGGTTTGGCGTCACGGCATATTTGTTTCCAGGTGGAACGTTAAAGAACGCAACACACACGTCTCCCGGAAATCCTGTATAATTCGACCAATCCGATGACGACTTCAAAACTCCTTAAGTGTTTCCAATTTTGTGTGCCGTATGCATCAGACGTTCAGCCAGCGGTCCGTGGGTGTGACGTCTGAGGCTGAGACTACTAAGCAAGCAACACTATTTATCGGCAACGTTTTCACGCTAGAACGCTTGTTTTTCAGTGGGAATGCAATTCATTTGCTCAAAACAACAGCGATTTGACCAATTGCATTAAGGCTAAACTTCAACCAGGACAGTTTGTAATGTAGGCTGCACACAAGTTAATGTTAATGTTAATTAAAGATAGATAGATAGATAGATAGATAGATAGATAGATAGATTCACACTGGTGCGGTGACTGACAGCCACACATACTCCTCAAAACATTAGATTCATCCGCGCTGAGGAGCCGGGCCGATGCACAACCCACATAAAGAAGAATCTGCAAATAACTGCAATTGCAGGATTCAAATGGAGATGGCGACAAAGATGCAAAACTTACGTACTGCTCATCTGATTATGAGCATTTTAACATGTAATGTAATCTAATTACAAGTACTTAATTTGTGGAATCAGATTACATATAACCAGTTACTATCCAGCACTGGTTACCATCAACTTTTAGAGGAAAGACAGTCACACGGTTTTAAAATAGCATCGGTGGGGTTAAATAATGACAAATTTCTTTTGTTTGGTGAATTATTCCTCAATATATTATAGAAAAGACAGGCAGATGGTGTTTTGTTTCTTTTTACAGCACCCGTGTTCTAGTCTTCAGCATTTGATCTCTGATCAAACTGAAGCAGGTCTCTCATGGCGGTGTAAAGTTGCTTCTTTTTGAAGGAAACGCTCATGTATCTTCTGCTGTGTAAAAATAACAATGCCCAGAGAGACAGGATTCCTTTTGTGCTCTCTAGTAAAATGCTAGCGCTAGTAAAATGAATTCTATTAGCTGTGACAGATTTGTGTGCATTAATGTGTGCCTTTCACATTGTCACTTGCAAGAAGACAGCAAAACACTATTAATCATGCTATTCCTGTTCTCATAATCCTCATGCAATGCTGTGAAAGTTATTGAGAAACTAATATAGTTCTTTTTTTGTCCTTAGAGGAAGCATGAAGACCCCTGCACATCATGAGGCTCATTGGACCCTGTGGGTTTACAGGCCACTTTCTGACTATCTGAAGGAAATATGAAGAAAAATAATTATTTTAATGTGTCTATAGTAAGTAATTGCCACCTTTGAGGTTACTTCAGGCAGTATTTCTAATATATAAACAGCAATTTTATATTTTGAGACCAAAGTCAAATTGAGTGTAAAAAAAAAAAAGAAATCTGAACTAAACTGATTTCTATTCATATGAAGTCACATCGATTAGCCCCACCCACAATGAATCTCATTGGTCCAAAATCCTGCTCCACCCTGTAGTGGGGACTTTCATTCATACCAGTCAGGGACTCGAATATTTTAAATGTTTGCTTAAAAGATTCAGATTTGTTACCTGATTAGTTCAGTGGCTCTTTCTGCTAGTTACATCATTAAAGAGGTGGTTACACTGCAGTTCCTGTTCCATTCACTTTCATTCATACACAAGCTCATGCAAAGAAGTTTTGCATTTTACTGCATTCCAAATCTGAAGTTTGGTCAATTCTGACCTGTGAATTCATATCACATGAGGACCTGTTGCTGCATAACCTGTTGAAAAACCCAGCATATGCTGGTTAGGTATGTTTTGACGCTGGGATTCTGGTTTAAGCTGGTCCTTTGCTGGTTTAAGCTGGTCCTTTGCTGGTCCCTTTGCCAGCACATGACCAGCATAAACCAGCAAAAGGACCAGCAAAGGACCAGCATCCCAGCGTCAAAACATACCAAACCAGCATATGCTGTTTTTTTCAACAGGGATCTTATGCACAAACTTTAAAGCTGCAGTGTTGCAGGAAGTTACAGTAAATTGTATATTTTTTACATTTTGGAGTTATTATTTGTTAAATTTATGTTTTTAAAAAAGATGCCACAGAATGTGACGTCATCTCACAACTGTTGTGGTGTCCAAAGGAATTTAACATGCTTAAAGTCTGGTGATGGCCGCATTTGAAACAATGTAGACGAATTGAAACCAACATAAGAAATTCATTCCAAAATGAAACCGGATACGCTCGTAGCTTGCATTATGAATCAGAACCAAAAAGTTAATCCAAACTACAAAAGCCTTTTGCCATTTCAAAATCTTTATTTGAAGTTACTACAGAAACAATTTTAGTCCAATGCTGGACAATCAACAGCAGAGAGACATTCATGAAAAAGGAGACAGCAGATGATATTTGTGATGCTGTAAAAGGTCACATGAAACCGCCTCATCTAGAAGAGAAAGCAAAAGGCCCTTCTAAGTCAAGCTGGGATATTGCTTGAATCAACACTGTAGGGGAAAAAAAAGCTCAGACAGACAGATCATTGCAGATTCATTTCAAGGCATCTCTAAATCAGTGATTCTCAAACATGTTCCTTAAGCCATTCATTCATAGCAAAACTGTACACAATGATGGGACTTAAGTCTGTACAGCACTGATTGTGTGAAGAACCAACTCTTTGGTACGAGTATGTACATAATGTCAAATGTTTTCACAGATTTTAGATTTTGTAACAGAAATAGACCTTGATACCAAAACTATTCCCTGGCATTCACATGTTAGACGTCATTACTTTAAAAAAAAAACATGATAGTCCTTTATGGATTTTGTGACGCATGAAGGGTTAGCATTTCTCTACTTTGAGTTTCTTTTTGCCCTTTGTGGTAAAAATATATGTGTGTGTTTCTCTTGCACTGTATAGTAGCTCACATTCAATATGAAGACTTCTGAAACACTCTTATAACTTAAAAAAATGTCCATTCATGTTCCCTTCATTCAGACAGCTGATGTAAAACATATGGAATATGGAAAGCTGATGTAAAACATAAGATATGGAAAACAGTTTTAAGGAAGCTGTGATTAACATCTTTTTTTAATACAGTGAAAAAAACACCACAATCAGCTACTGAGTCCAATTTACTGCAACACTACGCTTTTAAGAAAACAGAGAGAAGTGGAACAAAGTCCAATCTCTTAAGAAGATAAATCAATTCTGACGTGTGTCAAACCATCCTGTGATATGACGGAAATCGATAGAGAAGTGGCTGTTAGATAAATTAGCAAGAGCACAAACCACTGTAATGACAGTACACAAATTATACCAATTACATAAAAAAGCAACAACAATTTGAGAACTGGATCTTCTTGTACTCGCGGCTAATATCTGCCATGACACCAGGCACGGCTCTTAAGACAGCGTCTGCCAGTGGGGAGCATTCATGAGTTCAGAGAAGTGTGTGTTTGGAGCTTTTTGGCCACTAGGAGGTGATCCAGGAATGACGGAGGCACTCGGCAGCCGTGGCTCTTTTCTCTGGGATGAGGTCCAACATCTGGAGGAGGAAGTCTGAGAAATTCTGGGCTTCCTCTCGGGGCCATTCGTACTTTTCGACCAGCACGTCCTGCAAACCCCACGGCTTCAGCTTGGTGATGTGCCTTAGGTCACCTAGCGCACAAATAAATACATGGACACATCCACATCAGAAGTTAGAACTGGAACTATCAGTTTTAAAACAGAAATAAGAGCGGCTATATGGACTACACATTTACGCACATACTAAAAAATGTATAGCTATACTAATAATGGGAGTGCAGACATACCCCATCAATCAAACTGACATTCACACAAAGCTACTGAACACTGCCAGCAAGTTTATCAAGTAAGTGAAACACATTAGCTAAGCAATCGCATATGTATCAAGTGTCTATTGACAGATGTACCTTTCTTGGTGAAAAATTCCTTGGAATATTTGCCGTTTGTGATGAGTTTACGAGGAATCTTCCCCAGCAGCTCGATGATCAGCGCGATGTGATCTGTTTGCAGTAGAAAAAAGGCTTGAGATAAAGCTTCTGACATTTACAAGAAGTTATAGATGGAACTTTTAAAACTTTACTTGAATTGATGTGCTAAAAATGCCATCTGTTGTCCTGCCAATTCATGTTTGTCCTTGAATTAGAGTTGGCT
>NW_015639108.1:517281-529752 GCF_001515625.1 Sinocyclocheilus rhinocerous
CTTGAATTAGAGTTGGCTTTTTTTTTTTTTTTTTAAATATGACTTTTTAAATATGCTCATATTTTGAAATATGCACCAAACAATATCATTTTTCAATTTACTGATTACTACAGGACCTTTCACAAAAACTAGTGCATTACTGCTTAAACAATAACTATGTAATAAAATATACAGCATAGAACATTTTATAAAAACATATTTTTGAAAGTATAAAAAAGTATTAATTTTATAAGATAAAAATTGATTATTTACCTGTTACTATTAGGGCTGTGCTATTAAAAATTGTGGCCAATATGATATGCCGATATTAATTTATTTTAGAACTAATTAGGTTATAGCTAAAAAACCGGTAAATTGCTAATTAAAATTCTGTATTATTTTGTATAATTAAAAAATAAAATCAATCCTTTCAAAAACAAAAGTATCACAACATTTTAATGTACAATATGAAAAATTGATATTCGTTTCAATATTTGTTAAAGATAAAATTATTAGTGTTTTTAAAGATAAACCCTAATGGTGTGTGCACACCATAAGCAAATTTAATTGTTTGCGCGAATAGATTACATACAAAGTCAATGCAAAGACGCGAATAGATGCGATAAAATTAGTGATGGCAAATGTAATCTGACTGTAAAAATGAAACTGAACATGCACAAAAAAAAAAACGTTAAATTTAAAAAAGCTAATGTAGTATTGATATATTCTGCATCCCTAGTTACTATATTGTATATTTCAGCACTGCAGGAATACTGTGACAATCAGCAACGCAAAAACTGCCATGTTTCAAGATTTCAGGAGACTATAACATGGCTTTTCTAAAACAGCTCAGAGGCCGAAACCTCTCTGGCCATTCACTCCTCAGGGCCACCTCCATAATGACAGCGCAAATATTACACTGCGTTTGAGAAATGGATGCATCGGGCGTCATTATGACACTAGAAATGGCTCTCGTTCAAGTGCTAATTAATAGGCACGGTGTGATTTGTTCTCAGATGCGACTGTTTGTTTATGTGCTGGAGCTTTTGATTGGCTGCGGGTCTGCAGAAGTCGTGTGGGCTGAATCCCAAACCTGTGGAAGAAAAATTACCTTCATCTCTGGAATAATCCTCTCCGGAGTGAGGCTCAAACAGGTAATCGCCTGTTGCCAGCTCAAATGCCTAGGGAGAGACACACTTTGAGAACGCATGCGTGTGTGTGTGTTTGTGGAGATAGCAATCCTAGTATCAAATTCTCTAGGAGGTAGGCTAATGTCTGAAAGGCCAAACCAACCTTCTCAGCCCTGCTCGGACTGAAGCCAGCACACAGTGAGTGCAGCTCACGAGACTCTATTGTTACGCAGTGGGTTTGAAATGCTGATTCAGACCGAGTTTAACCTCTCTTGGTGGGTCTGGCCCTACTGCTTAAAAAAGGTGCAGAGTCTGTGCACTGCGGAGCAGGACAAACGCCACGGGACCGGCGTCAGCAGCGCTCGATGAAACGCTCGGAGAGCAGAAGTCAGTCATAGAGTCACCTTCCTCCAAGACCTCTGACTCCAGCCTGACTAGACATTAGCTCTGTTCCAAAAACTGTTGAGCTGCCGCCCTAGACAGCATTACAAGACACTATGGGTGTCCAAAATAATGCAAAAAAGCAGTCATATCCTTAACAACATGCTAATATAAAAATACTGAAATGAAAATTTTAATGTCAAGACATTACTTCAACAAAATGCTAACACAAAACTATTGAGATCAAATTTGAGTAGAGACATTACTTTAGCAACATGCTAATGCAAGACTATTGGAATCAAATTTGCATTCATTACCTTGTCAACATGTTAACAAAACTCCACTGGAATCAAATTTGCATATTGAATCATTACTTTAGCAGCATGCTAATGCAAAGCTACTGGAATGAAACTCGAGTGTTGAGTCATTACTTTAGCAGCATGCTAACATAAAACTCTACTGGAATCAAATTTGCATATCGAATCATTACTTTAGCAGCATGCTAATGCAAAGCTACTGGAATGAAACTCGAGTGTTGAATCATTACTTTAGCAGCATGCTAACATAAAACTCTACTGGAATCAAATTTGCATATCGAATCATTACTTTAGCAGCATGCTAATGCAAAGCTACTGGAATGAAACTCGAGTGTTGAATCATTACATTAGCAGCATGCTAACAAAACTCTACTGGAATCAAATTTGCATATCGAATCATTACTTTAGCAACTTGCTAACGGAAAACTCTACTGGAATCAAATTTGAGTTTTGAATCATTCGAACTACAGTATCGAATCGAATCATGCTAACATAAAGCTACTGGAATGAAATTTTAGTGTTGAGTCATTACTTTAGCAACATGCAAAAATAAAACTACTTGAATCAAATTAGGGTATTGAATCATTACCTAAGCAACATGCTAACATAAAGCTACTGGAATCATATTTGAGTATCGAGTCATTACTTTAGCAGCATGCTAACACAAAACTCAGCTCACTGGATTTTTGCAACAGAGCTGCTGATTTGAAACTTTGATGTTTTGGAACTGCACACTTCACAAGTGGAGTTTTATTCCCTATTCAGGGTATCTGCAGGATTTTAAGCTCTTGACAAAAAATAAAATGAATACCATATGAGCGAGGTAGGGAAATGTTAATATTAATGTTAACATATTAAACTGTAAAATGACTGTAAAAAAGCATGATTTACTGTTCAGATACAGGTTATAAAATTATAAACTTCACATTTCAGCCTTTAAACCATTTTTAAGAACATGGATGAGTCAAAAGTATCTATTATTTTAATTTAAACCATTATCAATCAATTATTATATTAATTAAATAACATCTAAATATATTTTACTGTCTTGTTTAGATTTTTATAATGCATTATCTTGTCGATCCACCAGTTCACATTTACAACTCTGCGTGCTTGCAGCATAAAAACATGGGTTGATTTTCACATCGGTCTGAACAAAAACAGCAGACGGGTTGATTGAAAATGCAAATTCATTCTCTGCCAGTAGGTGGCGCTTTAGGGGCGGCAGAAATGCAGTGGTTTCCTCGGTAGCGGCTGTACACGAAGCAGCGCATCAGCTGACTTTATAAAACATGCAGCGCTCATATTTATTCAATGAAATCGCAGCCTTTTGAAGTTTATTCATCACATTAAGCTATATCGCAATTCTTGTCTTACCGTCCCCAAATTTAAGACCTCCTGAAACCATAATTAAGACTTTCTTCTACCATTTAAGACTTTTTATGGGCTTAAATTTGATACAACTAAATTGAAGACTTTAAGGACCCGTGGAAACCCTGCATATATTAAAAAATACATATAGGCTCTAAATAAAAGTTTGTGCAAATACAAAACAAATTCGTATCAGATCTCAGCGGTCTTTAAACGCACCATGCAAGCTGTGCTCCAGATGTCAGCTGGGGTGCTGTATCCTGATCCAATCAACACCTCCAGAGAGCGATACTGCCGCGTCTGAATGTCGTCTGTGAAATGCTTGTGCTGATGACAAACAAGAGTTACATAAAGAAGAATCAACCGCTGAGAGAGGTGAGGCATTAATACCCATGAGGATATCAGAACCTCAATCAATCAGTTCAGTTAATCAACGGATGGCTGTAAATGAGGACAGGATTATCCCTTTAACATTCTGACTGAGCTGTTTTTGGTGTAAATGCAAGGAAAACCCCAGACTCACCACCCAGCAGGCGTTGCCCAGGTCAGCGATTTTCACTCGGATCTTATCAGCGTTTAGCGGATCCAGAGGGTTGACTAGCAGGTTTCCTTCTGCAATTTTAGCTGCAGTACAAGAGATGAATGAGAAAGACAGTTTTAGAGTCAACAACACTGGATTCTGGATTGGCTCCTGTGAGACACTGTGTATTTGCTGAATTCTAAAGCCCTGTAGGATGTTGAGTCTTAATACAGCAGCTCTCTATTAATCAATACCAGCCATGGAAAATCAGAGCATCATAATGAAGACACTAGAACGCTGGTAGCAGGTGAACATCTGTCATTAACCGCTTGTCTTATTGATGTAACTGAGTGAAACATGAAATAGGCAATCCTGTAACAAGGAAAACAAACCAGTGGGATTTCAAGTCAACATGAAACCGTAATCGACAGCCAATACTTGCACAATGCGATGCACTTCTGAACTTTTTATCTGTTTAAAACTCTTTATTGATCATTATTGTCATTAACTGTGTGCCGCCATGTGCATAGGGCCTTTCGCACCGCTTTAGTTCCAGAACTAAATGTACAGTACTGAAGTACTGGGACGATTTTGCGCGAACTATTTCCCAGTACCATTTAAAGGGTTGCATTCGCACCGACAGTGTGTACTAAGAAGTGACGTAAGCCGGTCGACAGCGCGGTGCGAAAACGCCAAAAAGTGGGTAGTTCCACAATTAGTTCTGGTACTATGAAAAGGTTCCCGCGGTGCGAAAGGCCCTCATGTGAAGTCATTGTGAAGTCATAGATCTCTCTGTTGTGGATTTCCACACAAGTCTATAAATGGGAAGTTGGACTTCAAGTGGCATTCTGACAAACTTTTCCAAGGAGGAAGTAAGTTGGAAATGACCACTTTCCAAGTTAAATGGGAAATGGCAACGTAAGACAGACTATTGACATCAGAACCTATTTTCAAAGGTGGAAGACATTAAATATAGCATTTTGATGAAAGATAATAATAAAGATAAACAGATTTTTTGGAATAACTTGCACTGATGAATAATGCACAAGTATGTTAAGAATGTGAGAGGACGATTTCATGTTGACTGTAAGACTAAGACAACAGCAGTAAGAAATAATTTTTCAATGAAACAATTAATTACAAGCATTAGTTAGTTAAGGGTAACTATGACAAATATAACTTCAGTTTGATGTGAATGGATGTCACCATAACAGATACAAAAAGGAACAGTTCCCTGAAAAAATCTAGAGCTAGCATGTTCATTTTATTCAGGGTTCCCACCCCATTCCATCTACCACTGCATTTACATGAATTTTATCCTTCCTTTTTTTATGTGTAATGAATAAATTAATGATTTAAAAAAAAAAGAAAAGAAGATACTGCATTCACAATGAGCAATTTATTCAGCTGTTAAAATATTTTAGAATTTTTTAGACACATCATTTCATTAAAATGTCCTTGACTTTTCCATATGCCCTTTTAAGAATTTAGTATTGTAGTGCTGCAACTAATGAAGAACTATTATTTATTTTGATAATAACCTCTTTTGTTTATTTAAATACATTTAAATAATAAAATGTTTATTATCTTAGATTATAATTATTCAAAAAATATTAAAAAAATTAATACAATGTATATTATATTATTTAATTCCTATTACAGTTACTATCTGTAAATGCTGTATACTAATTTGCCTCTTTTCCAAAAGCATTTTTTCATGCACATAATTGAAAATGTTTTTATTCATCATTTTTTTATTTATAAGACGCATTCATTTCCTTGCCTGTAATTTCCTGATACGACTATAGGAACTCTGCAACTTTATAATTTTATAGTTTCATCGAATTCAAGTTTTATGTGAACTGTCCCTTTCCTGGTTAAATACCGCTACATTATTCAACACCACAAAATCAGGCTGTTAGTGATTTCAGTTCAGTGTTAGAGACTCTGTAGGAAAACACACAGACGGAGAGCGAGAGAAAGGAGGGAGGGGAGTTAGTAAGGAGCAAACAGAGGGGCGTTCCTCCAGCGAGGGCTCCGCACTGACCGTCCTTCAGGCTCTCCTGCTCTGTGGCCGCCTGCGCGCTGGGGTCCACCTCCATGGTGAGGCCCATCTCCGCTTTGGGGCCCTCAACAGAACCGGAGCCATTCAGCTCCGCCGTGGGGCTCTCTTGATCCTGCACCCTAGGGCACTGTGACTCAACCATGCCACAAATCAAAGGTCCATTACCGTCTGTGGCGACAGGGGACGGAGGACTGGGCTCTTTCTCTATGGTGCCGTTGCATGCTGGGTAAGGGTTAGTAGGCTCGGAGCCCTCGGTGCCGCTGTCGTAGGGGTTCACGGGGGTCTCGTCCTTGATCTGCTGCTGGAGGTCCAGGGTCTGCTCTTCCTCGGGGCCCTGGCTGTAACCGTTGATGGCGCCTCTGTGCTGAGACCAACCATCTGAGACGCCACCTGGGGTGGAAAAAAGTTGATTTCAACACAGTCTCAGAGTAAAAACACTGATGTTTCACGATGCAGTACTCTGACTCTCAAGCGCTGCAGCACCAGTCATAATTGATGAAGACAGCAGCTGGAAGCATGACTTTTTTAAAACGACTGGGATGTGGCTAGACTCAAAGAAGAGCAGCAGAGATTCTGCTACTTTACAGATATCTCACAAAAACGCCAAGGGTGTTATTTAATAATGATAGAATTACTAATAGCATTAACAATGGCTTTAGATTTAGAATGAATGTATAAGAAAATGTAATTGGTGTTTGCCTATGATTAATGGTACTGTACTAAGATGTTGTTGATTGATGCAGAGCATTAATTGTTGCTAAGGTGTTCTGGGTGCGTTGCTATGGAGCACTAGATTTATCAAATATCTACCAACAAATCACTCTTATTAACCAGTTCTGTTTAGAGTCGAAAATGTAACCAATAAACAAACGACTGACTGTTTTGAGCTACTCCATTTAATATGTTCTGTATTTATTTATTCATTTTTAAGAAAGAAATCCTTCCCTGAATGAACTGACTGAATCCATCATAGTGGTTACTAAATCAACATCTAGTCCTGTGTTAAAATTTAATTTACACTGCATTGCAGTGATGGAATATTTAATATATTACAAAGCAGATGGATGGAAAAATTTATATATTTGCAGATAATATGTACATATATAATTTTTGTTCTTGAAATAAAGTTTAAAAAGAAAGTTTATATAAATATTAGATGAAAAACAAACTTAAACCAGAAATCTAGAAAATGAGAAATGTTGGAAACTAACGAAAATAAAAAATACTGAATACTAGACTAAGTACTAAACAGTACCAATATTACTAAATAGCACTAACATCACTAAAACTTAAATAACTAAGAAGAAACAGAAATGATTAAAACGTAAAAATCTAAGACATAAAAGCATATGCAAAATATTAATAAATGCTTATTTAACAATTTACAAATAATACTAAAATAGCACTGCCTGTTGTTCATGTTTAATGAAAAATGAATGTCTTTGTAATGTACTAAGATAGAAGGTTCCCTATATCTTTTGTATAGGTCGAACCACTTCTGATTTTTTAAAGTCGACTTTTATGTGATGAAAGTCGACTAGTCGCTGATGACGTCATTAATGAACAAATAAGTCTGGAGCTGTGACAAACACCTTGTGCACAGCTATGGCATATGACACAGCGCTGCCCACATGGCTATTGCTCCTATAACAGCTCATTTTTATCAGTTCTTTTGTCTTTGAGTCGTTATGTTTTTCACAGATTTCTGCTCGTTCTAAATCAGAATACAGATAAAGTAGCACAGCAAAGATTACATTCATATGAATGCATTAGTGAGAGCGATTGCGTGTGTGAATTAATTCTACCTAATTCTAGTAGTGAAGCTGTGGGATTTAGTTATTAAGAAATATATGCTTGAACTTTTCAGTTTCTAAGCTATTTTATTGAGAAATCACAGAACAGTGTTGACAATACATTTCCGCGCTGAATGATTCTGTGCGCATCATGTACGCGCTACTGTCTGTAGCCTATGTGTGTGCGTTACAGTGCAGCAGCGCATTAGATTAGAACGGCGATTAACTTAGGGATTTAGTTAAGAAATATACGCTAGAACTTTTCAGTTTCTGAGCTATTTTATTGAGAAATCACAGAACAGTGTTGACAATACATTTCCGCGCTGAATGATTCTGTGCACGCGCGATCTGCGCGTGATGTAGGAGCTACGGTCTGTAATGTGTGTGCATTAGATTAGAACGGCGATTAACTTACCTAACTGTACAATAAGCGGTTTAAAACGTGCATTCTCCTGTTCAATTTCGATGAAGTCGACTAGTCAGTGCAACCCCTAATCATTTGCAGCATTAACTTAACAGAATCTCTTTTATTTGCACACTGTAACTGAAATACACCCAAATGATTCAGAATCAAAGTGAATAAAAGTCAGAATCCAATGAAGAAGCTTGTGAACTGAAATCTAATCGGCTCTATAGCTTACTGATGTCTTGCTCTAACAGTACTAATAATCCCGCGTTTAGCTGATGCTCGCTCACCCGGTGTGGCCTCGGCTGTGATGTCGTGCAGTGTGTGACTGGCAGGGACTGACGGGGGGCTGTCGGGCGTCTCCGTTTCATCCTCCTCTTCCTCTTCTCCTCCCTCAGGGCCTTTCTCCAGCCCCTCGATCTCCAGAATCCTCTTCTCCAAGAGCTCAGCCTGACGCTTCTGTTTCTTCTTCATCTTTTTCTTCTTGTTCTTGGACATTTTGCCCATCTGAAGAGGAGAATCTTTTAGCTTTTCGATGAACTTTTTCTATTACCTTTTTTTGAATGTGCTACAGATGAACATCATGGAAGATGCTCCAGAACTCATTTCTGACGAACACTTACTTGTTTTGGGGCCGGAGCTGTACTCACTGCAATGGAGGAAGATGAAAAGAGAAGACAACATCAGCATCTTGTTGTGCACTATCAACATCATTTTTCACTTGCTGCACAGAGTTCAAAAGCAGTGCACAGAGAATGTGTCATCTTTCAGTTGTTCAGAGGACCACATGAGTCACTGCTCTCCATTTAGAAACATCCCGCAGACTTTACGTCACTCTGCATAATGTCTCAATGGAGATGTTCTATGCTGACGTGTCAGAAGAGGTGAATGGATGTGAAGTTACAGCTATATAAACCAGCAAATAATACTGTACACAGCAGAACATTCAAAAACACCCTGACCCAGTCTAAATGCTAAATACAGGGATTTTGATCAATGAATTCCTAGTTATTTGTGATTTCTAGCAAATTACATTTGTATTAATTATTTAAGAAGTATTTACAATAAATATTCTATAATTACATTTACGTTTAATAATTTAGATATATTTTTCATATTATAATATTTTATATTATATAACATATTATAATATAAATATTAGAGCTGCTAATTTAACTTGTCATACATACGATTCTTTTTTCTTATTATGTTCCACAGAAGAAAAAGTCCTACATATTTGAAACACCATGAGAGTGAGTAAATGATGACAGAATTAATACCCATTTAATACCCATTAATCTCATGGCAGTATTTATGCAATTGTAATTGCAGTATAAATACATTCATGCCACCAATGATCTGCAATAAACGGTCTGTAAATATATATATATAAATACTAGGGCTGTCAAAATGGCTGAAAACTAAATTAGAATTTTGTACTTAAATATTATCAATATTCGAATTATATTCGAATTTAAAAGCTTTTGGCTTCTCTCCTGAGGCCACAAGAGAGCGCATCGAACAAAATATTATGCACGTTTCTTCAAAGCATAATAAAATAACACAACCATCTTTGAAAAAAGTTTAAAATAATGTTTATAAACCTTATACAATTAAAGTTGCTTAAACAATTAGAAACAAAACAGAATCATGTTTAATACAAAGGACCGAAAACCAATCACAAAGAGTACTTTCTTCATTTAAAAACTTGAGATGCAGTAGAGTGGGGAAAACCGCCATAAAGTCTTGAGACATGTTTTTAAAAAGTTAAACTTACATTAATTTTACATGGCTTTCTAAACATTTCTAAACGTCTCTCTTGTGCGAGACGCGAGTGCAACGGTGATAGATGTCCCAATGATAAGCCTGACTGATGCACACCTAAAATTCGAATGCAACGTTTTTCCATTCGAATGTGGATTTTTATTTTAAATTAGACGAATATTCGACATTCTAATTTTTTTTGACAGCCCTAATAAATACCAATTCAGATATATATATAAAAAAAAAATCATGGTCATGGTAGCCTAAATATTTTTTGTGTAATACATTGGCAAATCAAATCAAATGTTTCTTTCTAAAGTTACTTTTTGTAATGTCTATTTGATGCTTTTCTCATTTGACACAATAATGACCGTAAATTATATTTTGGGGGTAGTTTCTCAGCCAAATCTGATGTGTGATTAATTTGCAATTAATATAATTAAACGCCACATTGTGTAATTACATTAAAAAAAAAATTATTGTTTGACAGCCCTAATAAATATTTAATGCAAAAGATATCATAACCCAATGAACACTGCTAGAAAACATTTTTAATAACTGGCCAGTTCTATTGTAGACAATAAAGCTGTCTACTAGGGTTGAGAAATAACACAGACTTCCCGATTCGACATTACAACAATATTTAACTGCCAATTCAATGTGTATTGTCATTTAAGTATTTTTTTTATGCATTTGGATTATTGTGATGTTTTTATCAGCTGTTTGGACTCTCATTCTGACGGCACCCATTCACTGCAGAGGATCCATTGGTGAGCAAGTGATGTACTGCTACATTTCTCCAAATCTGTTCTGATGAAGAAACAAACTCATCTAAATCTTGGATGGCCTGAGGATGAGTACATTTCCAGCTAATTTTCATTTTTGAGTGAACTGTTCCTTTAATAACAACAACATCATAAACAGCTGCAGGCTTCTTTAGCCATCATTTACGCTTCAAGACTTTCATTTTGACGTATTATATGCTTGTCCCATCTGTTAACAATCCCTAACTAATCTCAATGTTCTGAGAGGAGGGCTTGCCGTCACCTGCGGATCCAGAAGGGGGAGGAGCTCCAGATTTCTGCCACTCCGTGGCCTCCGCGGCCAGTCTCTTGACATATGCCTCATTCACGTCCATCAGGATGTTCTCTGGCTTTATATCAGTGTGAATGATCTTACACTTGGTGTGCAGGTAGTCCAGGCCTTGCAAAACCTACGCAGAGAAAATTGTTGTTTGACCTGCTGTAAACCACATCAAATGATAATGAGTGGAAAATAAGTACCTGTCGAATAATGCTCTTGACACACGGCAGCGGCAGGCCCTGGTAGTTGGACTTGATAATGCACTTCAGCAGATGGTGGCCGAGAACTTCAAACACCATACACACATCTGACAGCACATGTTAAAGGGAAATGATGGAGAACAAAAGTCCAGCCAAGAGCTCCAGCTCATTTTGAGCTGTTCTCCACAAATAAAAGAGCGAGCTGGGCTGAATCCACAGCTGTGGATCGAGAGATCGAGCGGCAGCTGAAAGCTATGGAGTGCACTAGAAAAACACCTGTGGATCCCTCAGTAAATGAAAGGCCACCTGTACAATAAACAGCCGCACTGAAAGGATACGGGTTCCGTTCACGCCCGAGATCTTGAAGTCGTCCAATAACTGCACAACTTTCTCCCTGCTGGGATCATTCTGGTCTGTGTTCCTGACCTGAATCCACCAGATGGGGATGGGGAAAAAAATAACTCAGGCCTCGGACAGTTTTACAGACGAGACGCTCTACATTTCGAAACCATTTTCTTTGGTTTATTACAAAATAAACCGTGTTTTCATTTGATGAAACCACTTTCCCTCGGGGCATGTGGATACACCTGGCTTTCATTACTTTCCCACCATTGTGGCATGCTGTCAAATTCACCTGACACTAAATGATCTCACAAATAATTCATCGTAATGGTTTCTATGGCAGCGCGGGTGTCAGGGTAACTCACCGCTCTCAGGAGCTTGATCTCATCGAGTGCCGTTTCAGTGTAGTGCTCTGCGCTCTTAACCACTTTCATGGCCACAAAACGCTTCCCTCTGCAACCAAAACAATAAATTACCTCTCAGTACACATGCTTGATTTATAAATAGTAATGCAGGAAGAAAAAAAAAAAAAAACAGACAGGTAAGGGAACGTACTGTATGTCCCAAGCAAGCCAAACAGTGGAAAAATGACCCCATCCCAGCTTGCGGATTACGTGGTACCGTCCGTTGAACAGGGCGCCTATTTTCACATGGTGATAACCACCTAGAAGAAGAGTTTTTGGCAACAAAACATCTGGAATTATTTTAAAACCAGGGTCCAAAATTAACACTGTCCAGATGTATTAATTTATTCAAAAATACAATTTATTAAAAACAAAATTCATACATAGACTTAAATACACCTCTTCAATGATTCTCGAAAATAAAACCGTATTGAATAGTTTGGCATAATCTTTAACTACTGTTTCTTAACAAAAGGGCTTAAAGGGTTAGTTCACCCAAAAATGAAAATTAGCCCATAAATTACTCACCCTCAAGTCATCCTAGGTGTATATGACTTTCTTCTTTCAGACGAATCCAGTTGGAGTTATATTAAAAATTATCTTTGATCTTTCAAGCTGTTTAATGCCACTCAGTGGGTGTTGCATGCATCAGTCCAAAAGAAGTGAAATAAAAAGAGCCCATCCATAAAAAAAAGTGTCTCACACAGCTCCGGGGG
>NW_015639108.1:530775-539456 GCF_001515625.1 Sinocyclocheilus rhinocerous
GCAGAAGCACAGGGGCGAGATCAAAACAAAACAACGGTCACTTATTAGAAGTACAGAACGAGGATTTGTAAAGAAGAATGTCAGAGGATTTCGATATAAGCCAAGAGGAGACTGGTTTTCCTTTGCTAAAGTAAGGAAACTTTGCTTCCTTTGCTCCTGTTAACAAACGTTGGTTTTCACGAGACTCACCGGCGCATGCGCAACACCAACATCTTACGTCATCCTCCCGGAGCTGCTTCCGTGTCGGACTGTTGGCGCAAGCTACATTAAAGTGATTATTACGTTTTGAATATGGATATTTTTCTTACAAAAATGTATCGATTCGCTACAGGAGGCCTTTGTTCACCCCCCGGAGCCGTGTGAGACACTTTTTTTTAATGGATGGGCGCTTTTTATTTAACTTCTTTTGGACTGATGCATGCAACACCCGCTGAGTGGCATTAAACAGCTTGAAAGATCAAAGACATTTTTTAATATAACTCCGACTGGATTCGTCTGAAAGAAGAAAGTCATATACACCTAGGATGACTTGAGGGTGAGTAATTTATGGGCTAATTTTCATTTTTGGGTGAACTAACCCTTTAATGTTTAAAAAAATATATATTTTCTTTTTATCCACCAAGTCATGTGGTGCAACCAACAGGCAGAAACGTGTAGGGGAAAAAAGTAAAACAGGGAAGAGAGGACCACTATTCTCTGAAGAGTATTCACAGGAGTGCACATAAGTGGTGCACCAAAATAAAACAAATAAGTTCACACCACTGATTTGTGTACCAACCTGGTTGACAGCTGTTAATGCATAATCACAGTTTTAGATCGACTAACTGTAATACTGTATAAGATTTCCATCTGAACTGAGAGCATAAATCTATGTGCTGCCGGTTTCAGAGCAAAACGCAAAACTGTGACATTTCATCCACAGACGCGCTTCACGGCAACGCTAAAACTTGCAGTGCATATATTTACTTGCCGGCAACCCGCCAAAATAAAAGCTTGCTGATTTAAGGTTTGAAAATTCTGAAAATTCATACAGAAAATGAAAAGATATAAAAGAGAACAATGAAATTGTAAATATCAGCATTGTATTTTTAAGTGTACTATAAAATAACTGTATTTTTATTTTAAAATATAATAGTATTATCACACTTTATCATATTGTTTGTTTTTATAATTTATTTTTTATAGTTGTATATAATGGGTCGCAGTGTGAGCACCAAACCAAATCTCCAGGCGCTCTCATGAGAACCAGACTGAAAAACGTATGCGCACCCCTGGTTATTCATGTTGTAAAATGTAATGTGGTCCAACTCCCCAAAAATGTAATTAGAGTTACGAATTAACGATTCAAAATCTGTTCAATTTTTATTTTAAAATATAATAGTATTATCACACTTTATCATATTGTTTGTTTTTATAAATTTATTTTTTATAGTTGTATATAATGGGTCGCAGTGTGAGCACCAAACCAAATCTCCAGGCGCTCTCATGAGAACCAGACTGAAAAACGTATGCGCACCCCTGGTTATTCATGTTGTAAAATGTAATGTGGTCCAACTCCCCAAAAATGTAATTAGAGTTACGAATTAACGATTCAAAATCTGTTCACTCATTTGTATATCAAACTAATTTTCAGAGAAACAAACACACCATCTATTATAACTAAACTTGGGATTTGATCAAATGCATATTGTGTTTTAAATTATTTAAGACTGAGGATTATTTATTTTTTGATTTGAGAAAAAAAATTCAGATAAAAATTGCAGCTGTGATTTAATGTACGTGTCTTGGCAATAGAAATTATATTGTGATTATATATCAGCATGACTATAAAATAATGGTAATAATCTTATTATGATAATGATTATTATTAAATTAAAATATTAAATAAAATAGTAGTAACACAAGTATTTCACTGTAAAATAATACAATCTAGAATTTAATAAAAACAATATCATACTTTATAATAATACTAATATTATGTCTTAATATCTTCCAAAACAAGTTTTTATTTTTGGCAGAAAAACTCAGGGATCAGGTTTCTCATTTGTTGGCAACAGGTTTATAAATGCTCCTCATTACAAATCTTTTGAAATGTTCCCAAATGCACGTTATGAGCGACTCAAACTCAGCAGAAGCAGAGATGGAGTTCGTGTGGAGTACGAACTGAGCTGCTGAAAACACTGCATCATGAGCTGCTTGCACGCAACAAGATAAGTGCTGCGCTTCACTCTGAAATGCACAGTGCTTATATTAAATTAAATCGCTGCATTTGCAATTTAAAAATCCCACGTATAGTGATTCCGATTTTATTTTGAATAATTGCTCAGCCCAAATGGCCAAGTATGGCAAAAAATAATGCCGGATCCTGTTTACAATGCATATGCTTTCCACTGTACACATGAATCTCTCCCCATACTATGATCACAGGACTCCTACCCTTGCAGTAATCATTAGGATCCTCTTGTTCCTCATCATCTGAACCCAAGATCTCCTCATCTTGCTCCTGTAGTGAGTCAGGCTGCTGTGCGGCTCCCCTCGGGTGGGGATCAGGCCTGGAGAAAGACAGCTTATCTTTAGAAAACAGATGCAACAACAGCCGAGTAGCAACCACAACCCCTGGCCAAATGTCTTCATACATCTCATTCTAGATGTGCTAGTTACAGGAACGCAGCCAAATATTATCCTAAGCCTTTCAAATGCTGTTATTTGCAACTATTGGAAATCCTTTGTGGGGTTAGTTGCGTTTACAATTTAATACCACCATTATCTTGCTATTGCACCATATAATCTATGAATGTCCACTGGGCTTCTCTACTGAGAGGGTCAGACATTAATGAAACCTATCAATCAGTGCAGGTGCAATGTTAAACTGAAGGAAGTGCAGCTATATTGCAGAGTTAGAGAGACGGTCTTCGCTGGTTCACTGTAGCTCAGCGGGAGCCGTGAAGGAAATTCATAAACTGCGTCAAGCTGAGAGAAATCAAAGCATTCGCTCTTTTTGAGTGGCTGCAGCAAACTTAAAGCGATAGTTCACACAAAAATGAAAATTCTGCCATTATTTACTCACCCTCATGTTGTTCCAAACCTGTATGACTTTCTATCTTATATGAAACAAAAGAATATTTTTGGGGGAAAAAAAACAGTCTGTCCATACATTGGACCCCATTGACTGATTATCAAGTGAACTATCCTTTTTTAGCATAAGGCAAGATACTGCTTTAACAGGCAAGCACGGATATGGTTAACACTTTATATACATGATTTTAAAACACTACATCAATTCCTAATCACTATCCTAATCCTATTTTGCAATTGCAATAAAAAGACAAAGTATACATCTGAATATGTGATTAAATGCATTCAGCATTTTAGTCATATATATCCTGTCACCATGTCAAGGTATGTTGGTCAATTAGGGATTTCAGGTCAAAAAAATGGGGAATGTGGCAAGATTCGAATAAGACCAGATGTACGCTGTACAATTCTGCCAATCTGATTGTTTTAATTATAGATGGGTGATGCATTAATTCTACCTGCATTGTGTCTAAATATCTCTTTGACCTTTTCAATATCATGCTACTCCCTGTGTTATTTCTATTGGTTGGCTGCACCAGCAGCGGGCATTAATGCGATTAGATATGCAGCTTTGTGCCGTTCCTGCTGATGAGTTTGCCTCGCTGCGTAGCGTAATCTCTCTGAAGCAACTGGCAATTTTCTGCATCCTAAACTGGGCTCTGAACTTCAGCATGGATGTTCGAAACAAGTCCGAAATAGCATAAGCCTTTACAAGGACACTTTCTGAATTAGTCGTTCTCAGATACAGCTTCAGAACGATACGCAAAGAGTGTCTGAAGCAGTTGGTTAAATGCAGCGAGTTATTAAACATGTTTTTGCTGCTGCAGATCAGGTTTCTTTTTGTTGGTTTAGCGTAATTTTAACATTTTAAAGCTATGTGTCAAAATCTGGTCAAACGCAACAGACTAAGAGGGAAATGAAAAATACGCATCTGCACGAATTATGAATAATAAATGCAGTTAAACAGAACAGCCTGACACTGGAGCAGAGAAAAGCTTTTTCCCACAAATTCCAGGCGTCCCCCCCCCACCCCACAAATCCCAGGCAACATCACATTTCACAGATTGCTCCTATAAACATGCAACAGTTTAATTGAGAAGCTGTTATCTCTGTCTGCTTGCCAACTGAATCAATTTTGCGCTTCGTGCGTCAGTGAGTGTTTCAATAATGAAGGTGACACCAGCGTCTACTTCAGATCCCGAGGATTTACAAATTCTGCTCTTTTGACTTGATTAGCTTTTGCTTGAAACAAGCAAACTTTGCAGTTTGCACAGACACTCCACATATTCTAATGAACAAGCTATTAGTGGAAACGATTGTGTGCTATGGGCTGAACATGGTGGGTGTTACACCAGAAAAAAATTAATTTAGCCAGATCCCAGATAATAAGAGGCTGTGCTAGTGGGAGTTAATCAGTGGAAGTGTGTGTGAATGCGACGCTGGTCTGGGGGGAGAGCTGTATGTACACACACACACACACACACACAAGTGCCCATGGCTCAGAGCAGAGCAGATGTTGAAACACAGCAGCCCTGCCATCCACTACCGCTCTCATGTGAAGGGAAAAGCGATATAGCAAATATTCAGTTATTCACTATATATTATTTTTGGTGGAAATATCAAATTAAGCCAATGTGTTTTTACTTGACTTTTAATTTGGCCATTAAAGTCGGCATGAATCTTAAATATTTTCCTCCTATTGTGACATACAGTATATGCAAGTGAAACGGCTTCTCAAATGAGGGTGGAGCTTGACTTTGTCCATGCGGATTGATTGGATTGATGTCCTTTGCTAACAGCTGGGATATCATGTGAGTGTCAGTCCTCGTGTTGGTGCACACATCTAGGGCTGAAACAACACATCGAGGATGTCGATTTGTATGGAATGCATCGATGCGCCGCACTCTTTACATCAGGGTTGCAGTGGTATACCAGTCTCACTGTATATCCATGACCCTGATGCCGGTTGTCCTTCCTTGCACCACTTTTGGCAGGTACCACAACCTTGCTGTTTTATAGATGCTCTGACCAGTCGTCAGTTCCAACAAATGAAATTCAAGAACTGAGTGTTAGTTGCTGCCTGTCAAGGGGTGGAACGATTAACCGCGAGCCGGTTGAAAATCGATTCAAATATGTGACGATTCAAATTGGTTGAGATGCTAAACAAATCGCGATTCAATTAGGTGTAGGAGTTTATATGAATGTATGTCTGAGGGGAACTTACTGTCTTTAGAAAAGTTTAGATGGTATTTTTTCTTTTCATCTTGCCTCTGTATAATGCATATTAAAGTTCATAAGTGCAGCGCTGCTTTGTTTACAGCGGAAACCAAGGAAACGCTTTAAGCGCCACCTACTGGCAGAGAGTGAATCTGCGTCTCATTCAGCTCGTCTGCTGTTTCTGTTTCATGTAGATATTTATGTGTAGTTTCACAAAACTGAAGTCAAACCACTCTGTTTTTGCGTCAAATTTCGAAATTATACAATCTAATTTAGATTTAAAAACTGCTCATGTTGCATATTTGCAGCATCTTTGTTTGGATCATGATTAAAATGCAGTGGATGCCTCTAATTTTAAATGGAAAGAGCACAGACAAAGCCTTATTTTGTTTATATGAAGAGATTTATTTTATTTGTGTTACTTATTTATTTGATTTGGGGCTTGTTTTAAAATTTCTATTTAGTTTTGTTATTTACATTTACATTATATTTAAATGTTGTTATTTAGCAGATGCTTTTATCCAAAGCGACTTACAAATGAGGACAATAGAAGCAATCAAAACCAACAAAAGAGCAGTAATTTACAAGTGCTATATTAGTATATTATTATAGTGTTATATTTCAATTTCACAAAGAAAAATCGTGAAAGCAAAATCGTAAATCGAATCGAATTGAGAGTTGAGTGAATCGTTACATCCCTACCTGTCAGTAGTTTTAACGTTGAGGCTGATCGGTGTAAATACACACACTGAATGTTCCGATGATGGATTGAAAAAGCCGTTTCAGAGTAAATATATAAAAATAAATCTCTCACTATTAAATCTATCGCCTATTACCACACTGTATAAGTGACTACTCATCTGGGAAACCCATGTTTCCTACACAGCTGTGCTCCTGTCCTGCCTCTCTGCAGTTTTCATGAGCAAGCTGTTAAAAGAATTCCCTATTACACTTTTTTTGAATATTAGCTTTCATGCAGTGTGTAATGTAGCTGCCTTTAAATTTAAACTATCTGCAAAGTTGTGAAGCTGACAGTGCACAGTAAATAAAGTTATTGTCTCTCTCAAAAAAAAAAAAAAAAAGAAGACTCGGAATCGCCTAAATTCAAATCCCACTTCAGTGACGGCTACACGTCACGGGGTAACACATTTGCACAATGCCCGCCTATGTTTTACGTTTCCGACAAACTCTCGTAAGAACCTGATCAAGTGCCAGAAATAACACATACAAAACCAATTTGACTTTATCACGGTTTCGCTTCTAGAAAGAGTGTGATGACAAAAGAAACTGTTCTTATAAAATCTTCTTATATTATCATTCAAAAAATTTCAAACAATTCAAAGACGGATGCATTCATTAAAATATAATGACGAGAGCAGCAATCTGAGAGCCGACGCTGATGAATGCTGAGAGATCACTGCAGACATAACACTCTGCACAGCAGTTAATGAGACAAGCCACTGAATTAAAGCACAAGTTAAAGACTTCACATCATTATGCTTTTGTTTTTAAGTGGTATATAATGTGCAATAGAGATTTAGCTGTACCGTTCATTCCATGCTAGATACATTCATGTGGCAATCAGTGGGCATGACCTTACAATATGTACATGTGAGAGTGACGCGAAATCAGAGCAGAACATGTCTTGAACAAGGAAGAGCTTAAGTAGTTTTCAGGAATAACGTGATAGAGTTTAGTTATCTGGAGTTGCCAAGCAATGTCACAAATTACAGCAGTAATATAGAATTCAAGACACGTGTAGTCATGGGTGAAGATGCACTTCATGCCCAAAAGTATGTGGGACACATTGACACCACACCCATGTGTGCTTGCTGAAGCACATTTGGGTTTAGAGTTCAAAAACATGGGCATTAGTAGGTAGGATTTCCTCCTATTCTGGAAAAACTTTCAACTAGACGTTCCAACATGGATTTGCTCCCATTCAGACACAAGAGCCAGAACTGTTCTTTTGTGGGAAGGATGGGGAAAAAGACTAAACTTTGCCTACTAAGATGTGAAACCCAGATGTCTGGAGAGATTGTGGGCGGTCCTATTTTGTACTGTTGTCAGCACAAAGCAGTCGACATACCAGAATGCCTTGCATTTCTTTAGTGTCAGACTTAAGTATTCGCTTGCCCTTTGAGTAATGTGTGGATAGGACATTGGTCATTACGTTATTTTTGTCTATTGATGACCTAAGGCCTATTCGTTCAAAGAACAAATATTCACCACAACCAAGACTGAGAATTAATGAGAAACATTGCTGCTTGATTTCATTTTTGCGTCCAGGTGTTTTAATTTTGGAGAGTATGTCGATTTTTAGTAGTGCTTACTTAAGGAGCCACTTTAAAAATGCCATTAGTGTGATCGAGAAGAAATGCAAAAACTCTGTACCTCAGACTGGTTTTTCAAACACGCTCCCATTGGTGGGACATACAGATAGTCCCGCCCCCAACTCACACCATTAACAGAGAGGGGCAGAATTTATGGTCATTTATGGGCATGACATGCATTTACTGACCATAATAAGATATAATGCAAAGTTAAGCACTGAAGACTCTAAATAACGTTTACAATTCTCAGTTTCTCTGAATGATGGATGATCACTGAAGTTGCAGAACTCTCCGAGATTCAAGACGTCAAAGTCAATTGAGGTTTGTTCAGTCTGTGGCAGCTCCTGCTTGGAATGCAAAAGACAAATTAATGGATATCTAAGAGGACAGGACAAACCTTTTTTGGATGGTAATACAGAAAGTCTGGAACACAAAAGGACCTGCATGTGTGACACATCGATTGTTCAGTCAAGAAACGTTTAGAAGTTTAAGAGACATCAGACCAATGAATCCTCTAATTCAGCTCTCAATTGTTGTCCTGGAGTAACCCAGACTGCTCATTTTAGATTCCAGAACCACTGTTTTACTTGATGCCATTAGTCCTTTCAAGAACATTGATAAAAATTAAGATGAGGAATCATTCATCTGGTTGTTTAAGCTGGCAGGAAGCAATAGAGAGGGATGTAATCTACTGTTAAACACGCCATTTAAATTCTGCTTAATCTCAAGTCTACGGCGTATTGTTTTTAGCCTCAGACGGCACGCCTACGGACCGTCTGATACATGCTGCACACACAAATGACAAGAGCTTTCAAAATCAGAAGAATGAATCCAATGCAAACTGTCAAGAACTGTCTCGGTCATATTTCACCCCAAAATAACAGAAAAAAAAAAATACGATTTTGCTTAAAGGCAGGGTATGTGATTTTTAAAAAACACTTTAGAAAACTGATTCGGGCCGAATAGCAAAACAAACTTGTAGCCAATCAGCAATAAGGGGCGTGTCTACTCGTGATGTGGAGGAGAGAGCTTTCAGTGCATGGGACGGACATTAGC
>NW_015639108.1:539597-550471 GCF_001515625.1 Sinocyclocheilus rhinocerous
GGGATTTGTTGCGCCGCGCTGCTCACGTCCGTAGACACGGTGTAACATTGGTTTTGCTTTGTTTCACAGAACTAATCGTTGCCTGGGTTGCGTAAGTATATGTGGGGCGGAGCTATTAAAATAGGGGCAAGACCCTTTTGGGGTAGGGGCGTGTTTGTTTTGGTGATTTCAAATATCAACATTGGCTACCAGAAATCACGTACTCTGCCTTTAAAGCGTCATTTTTTTATATGACATTGTTTGGTTGACATTTTCATGACACTTTCCACTTATTCTCAGTAGTCTAATGCTATAAGGTTGTAAATGATTACTTTATGATCGATTAATTGTTGTTAATAAATTAATCGATTTACCTTATCGTGTAACATTCAACAGACAGCATACAAGACTGACCCTGGAGCACGTTAATATGTTGAAAAACCCGTGACAAACCCCCTCTTTACGCCTTAAACACACATTTTGTTAGAATTCAGTAATTAATGTTACATGCATTCATTAAGGTTTACTTTAAATTAAACGTAAATAAAGTTAAAGAGTAAAACTGGAACTACTGCACAGTAAACAAGTTATAATTTAAAGTGGGAAAAGTTGTTCAAATCATAAAATAAATAATTTTAAAAAAGACTGCCATCTGTATTTTCCATATACACTATAAAATTAATAATACCAAACATCTAATCTAATAAAATGCTCTTGAATTGCCATTTATAAATTGAGAAAACTACAAATAAGTATATATTTCTGTAAAATATATATTTCCATTGCAGTCATAAATGTGTTAAGAGAGGGTCTGTATGTATTTGTGTTCATGATTAATTGATCATTAATTTTAAATTGATTACAAAAATCCCTACATGTTTCCCCCCCCTTTTTCTTTAACAGTTCATTCTGCCATTTATGCTATAGTGTGCACAGGTTTTTACCAGACCACCTGGAAACAAAGGGATGTTTACTAAGTATCAGCTCAGTCCATTGAGTACTTCAGAAGAAGAGCCAATCGCTTGTGTAGAGTAAGTTTGTGAGTTTTGAAATTGGCTTTACTATAAAACCAGGCTTCAATCTCAATTGTGACTACATCACAGGTAATGGGTGGTCAGAGAGGTTGCATCAAAGAGGCTATTTTCTTATCGCCTCATCCGGATCCCGTCTATGAATCACATTTCCATAATTCCCTCCATTACTTTAAGTTGTTTTTCAGTGAAGGAGGCTTCTATTAAAAGCCTCAAGCCTTAGCAACCAGCTTGGACTATTCATCTGAACCAAAACTTCACCTCCCGAGCCTCTTCATAACACATTCAGCGAGAGAAAAACAAGAGGGCTGTGTGTCTGTGCATGAGTGTTGGTCCGTGTGATCGTCCGTGAGTGGGAGGGAGAAACGTTTGGCACACAGAGAGTTAAATTCACTCTTAATACAGAGCTCAGCCTTCAGAACTTCTCCAGCCCACACAACAAACCACAACACGTCTGGCATTCTCTTGTCTTGTGTCAGAGTGCTCATGCATGCATCAAAACAATCTGCTCTTCCAGTAACCCGGCTCTGAAAACCGTGCTTCCATTGTTTTCACTCATGTGCGAGCTGCATTGCAGCATCAGAGCCCAAAGCAAAGGAAGGTTGTTTAAATCGATTTCATTTAGTGCAAAACCTGTCCCGTGTGGCCTTTCCCACCTGTGGTTTTGCTCGGGTAACAATCTCCTGATTGCACTGATGTTGCCGTCAGTAGAGGAACTTGGCGACTTCACCCACCATTGCAGTGGCTTTTTCATTAACGTGCACTTTGGGGTCCAGCTTGATCGTATACAAATCTCGACAAAGGTGAAGGTGCGCAAAACAGCGAGGGGCCATTGATGCTGTTTATCGCACGGCTGCAGCACAGCGTGCATTCAACACATCTCCCTCGCTTTCATCTCCTCTCTGCCATGATTCATCTCAGTCAGACTCTTTAGGAACGCTGGATTCAATCTGAAAACTTCACACAGAGTGTGTCGGCAGTCCACCATGTGTTTTTAAACAGCACTTTCAAGGACACACGTGCATGTCTTTTGAGAGGAGTTTGATCGACTCAGAAAGATGCATGTTAGAGCCACAACATCAGAATTTTGATGATGAATCACTGCACTAGGGGTGTACGATGCAAATTTCTCACATTTTGGGAAACTGTTTCTATTCAGTTTGGTAAATACTTGTTATTAGGAAATACTTATAATTTATATCAGTATTGGTATTATCCAGTATTATACTATATGTACAAAGAAAATCAGAGTTGCAACAGTAGTTTCGGCAGCAAATAATTGTTTAATTAAACGCACAGATATACATTAACATACATTGTATGAATATATTTTTGAATAGTAGACTTTCTGCAAAAGATTTGCATAATGAAATATTTATGCATATATATTTTTCTTCCTTTCATCATAAAACATTGTATGAATATATTTTTGAATAGTTTTTCTGCTAAATATTTGCATAGTGAAATAGCCTTTATACATATTTTTTTTCTTTTCATTATATCAATAAAACATTGTATGAATATATTTTGACTAGTAGTTTTGATGCTAAATAGTTGAATAATTTTTTTTCTTCATAAAAACATTGCATGAATATATTCTTGAATTGCAGCTTTGCTGCTAAATATCTGTATAATTAAACATGATAATACTATGATATTACACAATACATTTCTGTCTTTTATTTATACAAATAACGTATGAATACATGTTCTCATTATACAAATACTTATCTACAGAACAACTGTTCTCATTCAACCCTCATTTTTAAAATGTGCATAAACTCTAAGTTCCTAATATTTCCGAATTTGTAATAACCCTTATCGTTCATTTCAGTTATATAATTTTAAAGAGTCCTTCCATTATTTTCCTTCTGAAGCTCAGAGCATGAAGGAAGATAGCTCGACACAAGCAACTATATTAAACTACATTCACCAATCTGTCAAATCACAAATTAAATCAAAGCTCTCAAACACATGGCGCACCAGACACGCGCTGAAGAGCCACCGCAGACGCAAACAGAGGTGCAACTTTGCTTCTTACCTACAAGATGCGCGGATGCCCATGAGAGACAGTGCTAATGAAGGCAACAGGGGCTGGCAGGCCAGAGACAGAGCCATGTACCAGAGGCAGAGGAGGGCCACCTCAGTGCACACAGATCCACAGTGAGGCTGAATGCTGAGGAGCTCGATCCCTCCCTCTCCCGCTCTCTCTGCCTCCGTCAGCAACAAGAGCCCACCCTTCCTTCTGTGCCATGTGCTCTGATTGGCTGAGGAAAGCTAGCACTGCATTGCAGGTAAAAAGCACTGCCACCTCCTCATTTCTCCTTCATAACGCGATGCGTTCTGCCATCGCTTGTCCCATCTGCTTTCTCTCTAAATACAGCAGCAAAGGCAGCCAGCTCACAAGAAGACGGGTTAGACACTCTCTTGCTCATAAGATCTGTGTCTCAGTCTAAACAAGCCTCTTTATAACCTTATTAGTGATGGCAGGTAAGCAGCAGTGAGTCATGGAGAGAGAGAGAGAGAGAGAGAGAGAGAGAGGCGCGAGAGAGAGAGAGAGAGAGAGCGAGAGAGAGAGAGAGAGAGAGAGTGTGTCTATGTAAGAGGGCACTCAACTCAATTAATTACTCTTGTCTCTCGCCCCTCTGAGACGTGCACTACTACATGAGAGCTACTCGACTGAGAAAATCTCAAATGAAAGACCCCAATCTATCATTTTAATGGTTTAATATGGAAGTAAAATAAGTAATTTATTCACAAAAACTGATGTGCTGAAATGGAGCCAGTGGTAAGTACAAGTTATGATTATCAGAGCCAGAATATATACAGACAAGCTGATTAAGACACGAAAGCTGTGTTCAACGCCTTCACGGTTATTTTTTTCTCCATGTAGTTTACATGTAGCGGCTTTCTCTACCGCAAAGGAGATGATAAACGATATTCTCCACGATGCTGATGTTCAGATCAAACATCTGAGGAAGAGATATAGTGCTCTCAGTTGCTTAGTTTCCTTAACTTTATATCACTGTGTGACGCTGTGTGCTGTATTACAGGTAGTGGTCGACCGATATATCGGCCGATATTTGGCATTTTTCAAATATCGGCATTGGCCGATGTGTTCGAGGCAGGACTTTTATTTTGATGGCGTGGAACTCTCCAGTTGATCCCACAAACTCCGATCTCTATCGTTAGTTTGATCTGACACTTCTGCATGAGCTCTCAACCAATGATTCACCGGAGCTTCGCAAGGACCGCCTCCCTCATTTCCATGTTGCACACGGAAAAGTAAAAAGACATAAATGAATAAAAAAAACTGAAATAAACATGTGGGAATAAATAAATATAAAAAATAAATAAATGCGTAAATAAATACATTTATAAATAAATACATAAATAAATGAGCGAATAAGTAAATCAAATTTTAAAAGAATAAAAATAAATGTAAAAATAAATGCATTAAATAATAATACATAAAGGAAAAATACATAAAGGGAAAAATAGTAATAAAAAATAAAATCAGAGTTAAAGGGGTCATATGATGCGATTTCAAGTTTTCCTTTCTCTTTGGAGTGTTACAAGCTGATTGTGCATAGATAAGATCCCTGAAGTTGCAAAGACTAAAGTCTCAAAACCAAAGAGATATTCTTTATCAAAGTTAAGACTCTGCCACGGCTCCCTAAAACGGCTCGTTCTAACACGCCCCACATATCTACCTCACTATGTGGAAATATTAGCATAAAGCCGCCCAAATGTTCATTATAAATGAACTATATTTGTTTTTATCAAGTCATTAATCTTTATTTATTTTCCTGTTATTTTATTTATTTATCTATATATTTATTTACTTATTTTTAATTTCTGCAGGTTTGGTCCTCCATACAGTACACTTACGTCACTCACTGATAGTTCCTGTTGTGCTGGGTTATACCCTACTCTGAAGGAGGAGTTAATTTAGTTCCCCCAAACGGCGTTCCTAGAGCTAAATTCGTTCCCAGTTCCTGCGGTGCGAACACACCAAAGAGTAGGAACTCCCGCCATTAGTTCCAGCAAACTATGAAAAGGTTCATCTGGTGCGAAAGCTCCTACTGTATGTTTTTGATTCTGTAAGAAGAATCGGCTTATAAGAGTCATTTTTTCAGGAATCAGTTAAGACTAACGCAACTCTAGTTGCAATGTTTATTTTTGATTCAGTAAAAATAAAAAATAAAATGCACATAAGAGTCATTTGCTCAGGAGTCAGTTGGACTACACTGGTCGAACACTGTATATTTTTGATTCAGTAAAAAGAAAAAAGAAAAAAAGAACAATTCAGCAATCAGTCAGACTACACTGGTCGTGCTGTATGTTTAGATTCATTCAGCTGATAGCATTCACCCTTTTTTGTTGTCATGCTGGACAACTACTTGACCACTTTATTTCTCCATTTTATCTGAAATCAAATTACTTTTTTATTTATAAATATTGACTTCGATTGAGGTCAGACTCCACATAATACACTCTCTCTCCTCTCATCAAGCTCTTTTCTAATAGATGGAGAGACGTGGGTGGAGGATGCTGGTATGAACTAATACAAAGGAGCTGTTCATTAAAATCTAAAGATGTACAGATGCAAAAAAGTCTAATGCAAATGCACAAGCTAAAAGCTGAAAAATGTGCAGCATGCAGGACTCTTAAAAGCTGCCCCTGGTCCTACAGTAGGACACGTCATTAGATAAAATGCATTTAATGGTCTACTAGTTTCTTAGCAACCACAAAACCTTTGGCAATAGAAGAAAGGTAGGGTCTCTCTCTGACTGACAGGGATATAAAACACTTTGCCATGTGTATTGCATAATTAACCATTATGCAATTAACAAGCCTTTCGTAGTGTTGATACATTTATATAAGCGTTTGCGTGTGTCGGTACTTCAGGAAGTATACACTTCACTGCTTTGAATTCTCGACATTTTGTTCCCGCTACAGCACTGAATAAATTATACAATTTGAGAAAGTAATCATTTCCCCTCTCAATTGCACATCAACACATTTACGCATCAAAAAATTATTTGCATGCTGGCCTAGCAGCATGTACTGACACATTGAGCCATGGTGGGCGACACTTTTTCAAACCCATTCCCCTATCATTTGCTGTCTTTATTCATTCCTCCACTACAGTAATAGTTGTAATAGTAATAGTCAACTACTTCATAGTTGAACTTTATAGTTCTTTATAGCTTTCTGTCAAGTGTTTTGGGTCAAATCTTGTCTCTAAATGCAGATCTTTGGTTAGCTTAAAGAGGCTCTCCACAAGGATTTGCCTGTATTTGGGCTTCATCCATTTGGCTCTTGAAGGCAACTAGTTTTCGGTTTCTCCCTCTAAAGAGCAACCCCAGAGCATGAATCTGTTTCACATGCATGATGGTAGGAAACAAAAAAAATATAACAGTAATGCATGTAAATGCAACTTAATATTAAATAACTATCACCCTGGAAAAGGTTAAGAAATGTGCAATTGCAAGTTATAAAGTCAGAATTGCCTGATATAGCCTAAACTTAATGTTATGAGAGTTATAAAGTCAGAATTGTGAGAAAAAAAACTCACAATTGAAAGAAAATTTCAGAATTGTGAGCTGAATTTTTTCCCTCAGAATTGTGATATATAAACTCGCAATTGTGAGTTATAAAGTCCAATTCTGAGGAAAAAAAATCTAAATTGCGTTATGTTAACGTTATAGAAACTCGCAATTGTGAGAAAAAAGTCAGAATTTATACCTCACAATTCTCAGAAACAAGCTTGCATAATAAGGTGGCAGCAATGACCCGGGCCATAGGTTGACAGTCGAGGAAGAAACAAAACAACATCAACAAACAATTTGAGACGATTTCTTGACATATCGAGTCCCCCCTCGAAACTATGACTCCATCAGCTGTCAACATTTATACTAAGTACATTCAAACGATTATTAATTTAAAGCTTACTATATAGTGCATAATAAAACAAATGGGATATAATGTAATTTCTTTCACTTAATAAATTGTTAATAAGAAGCGAAAAAATGAACATCATTAAATCATTTTTTATAACTAAAATATTTGGACATTTAACACTTAATTTAATAATTACATTGTAGGGATAATTCACCCCAAAATGAAAATTAAAGGGATAGTTCACCCAAAAATAAAAATTAGCCCATTATTTACACACCCTCAAGCCATCCTAGGCCTTCTTTCAGATGAATCAAAAAACTCCAATCAGAGTTATATTAAAAATTGACAATCAGCTGTCAACATTTATACTAAGTACATTCAAACGATTATTAATTTAAAGCTTACTATATAGTGCATAATAAAACAAATGGGATGTAATGTAATTTCTTTCACTTAATAAATTGTTAATTAATAAGAAGCGAAAAAATGAACATCATTAAATCATTTTTTATAACTAAAATATTTGGACATTTAACACTTAATTTAATAATTACATTGTAGGGATAATTCACCCCAAAATGAAAATTAAAGGGATAGTTCACCCAAAAATAAAAATTAGCCCATTATTTACACACCCTCAAGCCATCCTAGGCCTTCTTTCAGATGAATCAAAAAACTCCAATCAGAGTTATATTAAAAATTGACATTGATCTTCCAAGCGGTTTAATGACAGTTGCAGTTCATCAGTCCAAAAGAAGTGAAATAAAGCGCATTCATCCATAGTAAAAAGTGCCTCAAACGCTCCGTGGGTGAACAAAGGCCTCCTGTAGCAAATCGATGCGCTTTTGTAAGAAAAATATCCATATTCAAAATGTAATAATTACTTTAATCTAGCTTGCGCCAACAGCTGTACACGGAAGCAGCTCCGGGAGGATGACGTAAGATGTTGGCGTTGCGCAAGCGCCGGTGAGTCTCGTGAAAACCAACGTTTGTTAACAGGAGCAAAGGAAGCAAAGTTTCCTTACTTTAGCAAAGGAAAACCAGTCTCCTCTTGGCTTATATCGAAATCCTCCGACATTCTTCTTTACAAATCCTTGTTTTGTACTTCTAAGAAAGTCATATACACCTAGGATGCCTTGAGGGCAAGTAATTCATGGGCTAATTTTCATTTTTGGGTGAACTAACCCTTTAAGTCACCATTTACTCACCCTTGTGTTGTTCTAATTGCTCACCATTTTGAATATGAATCATGAGGATCAGTTAGCCTTCAGTTAAATGAATTAGGGTACATTCAGCCATGTAGTTATGGAAATATTTACGTATTGGAATGCTCCGAAAAGATGAAGATGCAGGTACATTTATAAGCACATTTCGTGTTCCTTCGTCTTCGTCGTTTGCTTGCTTTGTCACTTTTGGTGTCACTTTTGGGGTGAATTCGCTTGAACACAAGGGAAATTTGAGTGAGGAACTTTTACACCCTCCCACGAAACTATAATGAATGATCTTCGCAGATAGATAGTAGCAGATATATCAGTTTTTTTATTTATTATGGCAGTTTTCTACTTCTGAACCTTTCTTGCCAACGTTTTTGCATTTGCAACTCCAGTCAACATATAACCACTTCATGTCAATGTTCAGCAGACAGCATGCTGGCCTTCATAACAGCAGAATTCAATTAATCTTCTGTTTCAGGGATATTTATTGGTGCAACCAAACAAACAAACATGGATTTGAAATGAATCTTCCATTTCTGTTCCACAGCATAGCACTCAGAGACATGTATGCAACACTCAAGGCCAACAAACAATTTTAAGCATGTAGTTGCGGCTTTCCATATGATATTCATTAAATGCTATTACAAGGCACAAACACGTTTCATTATGTTCCACTACAGAACAAGCAGCTCAGCATTCACAGTTAATTAACCAACGAATGTCAATTACACTTAAACACTTAAGTTTGCCACTGACCACATATTTAAATCTCTGTGAGCCCTAAGTGCCCTTCACATTAAGTTTGGGTAAATACATGAGAAAAATCATTATAATGCAACATAGCACTTTATACTAAAAAGCAAAAAATCATACTGTCTGTACCCCATCTATGCCACTCTGCAGTATGCTGAACTAGTAACCAAGCAGTTTTTTTTTTTCAATCAAGCTTTAAATGGACAATGAAAGGGTGTCATACTAGAACTGATGGAATTAGCTTGCGGTCTGAGAGCTGCAGTTAACGGAGCATCATTGGGCATGCTAGATTAAACCTGCTGTGTTATGCAATCTGTGCCAACCACAGACAAAGGAGTTTATCATAGGGCATGATGACAGCACATCAGTCTCTGCTGATGCAGTCAGTGTGCATGTTTTACAGTAGCACATGCATTTCATAACTCTATCACCGTGTCCTAACCAGCTGCAGAAGCGACACTACACATAGCAGCGTTGCACCAGGTAGCCCCACCCAAACGGAAAACTTTTGCTCCTCATGCATATTGCCTGTGCAAAAGACACTGCTACAATGCACGGGTGTAGTAGGAGGTTGCAATGAAATGGATGAATTTTCATTTTTGAGTGAGCTATGGCAGGGTCCAATGCTGCTCCTGGAGGGTCACCATCCTGCAGAGTTTAGCTCGAAACAAATTTAAACGGACTTGAATCAGTTAATCAAGGTCTTCGGGATCCCTCGAAAGTTCCAGGCAGGTGTGTTGGTGTCATTTAAAGCAAAACTCTGCAGGAAGGTGGCCCTCCAAACGCAGTACAGCCCTTTCCAAAGGAGCTCCAGTCATTCCTTCAATTTTTCCCTTCCCGTTTTATTGTCTCCTGGACAAAAATGTAAGTCTGATTGCATAAAAAAGTACTAGCACACCTCTGCTCAACAAGCCGGATGATTTGAGGTATGATTCATGTCTGTTGCACAAATGTGCGGCACAAGTTACATACCCAAGTTTATTACTTACGGTTAGTGGTTCCTTCAAATCCCTGACCCTAAGCAATAAAACCAGTGATGATTAGGAAGCACCCTGGCATCTTCGAATGCAGATATCAAGACTTTAAAGAGTCGATCGGTCAAGTAACTCGAAACAGGAACCGCCCTGCTGCTAAACAGGCCAGTGCAGCATCTGCATGGCGCTCAGCATCCCAAAACTGTGACCTGATTTGGTTTCATGCAGTCCGTGCTGAGAGAGCCACATACTCTGCCATCTGCAGTCCTCCAGACCCCCTGTGCTGCAGTTGTGGAGGATACAGCTTACATAATGAGCATCAAATCCCAGCACAGTTGACTGCAGCCAGAACTGCGATACCAGCCCATTAAGTTTTCCGGCACTGCACCAGAACTTGTGCACAGTGACAGATAGGGTGTATACACCTGGGGAGACAATTTCTCAACTCAGGGAACACACGGACTGCAGATACAAGAGTCCAATCCCACTTTTGCAGGATGCTCGACAGAACCGGGTGGTCAGCAAGTTTCATGCACGCATGCATCAGAGAGGTCTACAAGGATCTAACACAGGATCCTGCAAACCCATCCCACTTACTCAGTGCAAACATGCATCCCACAATGGCCTGACACTCCCCAAAGAGTCCCAAAGGACTGATCTAACCCGAACCTTGCCCGATCGCATCAGCTGTCTGATTAAAATTGAATCAAGGCATCAATAAGTCAGCAGTGCCACCTCAGCCTTCACTCTTTCCTCACACACACACACACACACACACACACACTTGCACCTCAGACCGCTGGCGAGTTTCACCACGGCAGTGTTGAGTGAAACGATCCAGTCCAGGAGCCACATGGCAGTGGAGGACAGCGCGGGGCAGGACGGTACGGTGCGAGCCACAGTTGAACCGCAGATGAGATTTTCTTTCTATCTCCCAAAGTGTGCCTGCCTGCTCTCTGCTTGCCTCAACACTACTGATCCGACACTACTGAGCTGGAAAACAAGGCAGCGCAGGA
>NW_015639108.1:551095-565543 GCF_001515625.1 Sinocyclocheilus rhinocerous
ACGATCCAGTCCAGGAGCCACATGGCAGAGGAGGACAGCGCGGGGCAGGACGGTACGGTGCGAGCCACAGTTGAACCGCAGATGAGATTTTCTTTCTATCTCCCAAAGTGTGCCTGCCTGCGCTCTGCTTGCCTCAACACTACTGATCCGACACTACTGAGCTGGAAAACAAGGCAGCGCAGGATGGAGGGGAAGGGCAAGAGAAAGAAGAGCAGAGGAGGAGGGTGATAAGTGAGTGAAAACTAACACGGTGTGGCGCAAACGCACAGCAGGAGGAGAGGGCATGATGACATCCTTTGAATAGTCATATACCCCACCTCTCTTCTGCAGAAGGGCCGGGCTGAAGGTTCTGTCGGTCTGACATGTCTTATTTCAAGGACATAAGCAGACCCCAGAGGCCATGTTCCCCTCTGTTTGTGCTTCACCTGAGCATTCAGTAGATGAAAGAGTGTGTGTGTGTGTGTGTGTGTGTGTGAGGGAAAGAGAGAATAAAACGCATCTGACTTGATGGCTGTCACAAAGTACTGTTATGTAACTGCTCTCTTCAGGGCAGACGTGTGGCCATCCAGTATTTAAGAGAGGAACACACACAAACACACACACACACACTATGAAGGTCTTCATAATTGACATGATCCATCATTTAGGCTAGTCCTAGAATTTTCGGGTGAATTTTAGGATGTCGATGATCTCCATTACATTTGGTTCTCTAATTCTTAAGAATTTGTTTATTTGACTTCTGTTTTAAGAGACAGACATATTGAAGATGTGACAGGAAAAATAAATCAAAAGTAGGGACAATGAGATCAACATATGTGCAACCCTCTACATTGCGAGTAAATCACTCGCATATGCGACTAAATCTTCACTCTGGGCGACTAAATGATGTCTAATATTAGCCAATGGCTAATAAATTCTTAGATTTTACTCGCCAATGTGTGAGTTGGAGGCTAAGTATAAGTTTAGCACAGATATATTTTCACTCGCCAAACACTCAGACCGAGGCGCTTCAGAGTCAAGCGATATGTGATATTTCTCAATTCATCTCAATGGATGCGCAGCGCACCTGTATTTGACGTACCGTGAACTCTAGCGTAACGGCGCACGACTCGCCGTCGCTTTGGTTGAGAGCAGAGAGAGCGAGATAGTCCACTCTTACATACATGCAGAATTGACGCGCTACATGTAATATTCTTTGTTGTATTTTCCTGTCAAAATAACGGAGTTACTTTGGATTTTTTCAGCTTTTAAGAACTGCCGCTTTCTCCGGTAGTGGGCGGAACTAATGAGCAAACGACAATCTCATTGGCTGGTGCTCACCTATTATCGTCCCCGTTTTGATTTCAGCTAATCAGTTCGAGCGAACGCACAAAACCTGATTAATATTCATGAATTCAGCAGCTCGTTAAGCGTTTTATGCTGTTCTTATTAGTAGAATTCGTATTATTATTATTATCATCTTATCAGTATTATTCTTAGTTTTTTCCTCTTTTTTAAAATTTTTTTACAGAAACACTGAATGACCAAAAAAAATCACCACCACCAGTTTTAAATTCAGTTAAAATGTCTATGCATTCATACATGGTTACCAAATTTTAATTCTAAAGTTCTATCATTAAATAATACTTGATTATCATTAGGGGTGCAACGGATCGTAGATGATCCGTACGGACCAGACCCCACGGTTCGGTACGCATGTGATTCGTGGATTAACTGTTAAGTTTAACCATCATAGAGTGAAAGTTTACCATTTGCACATGTTTTATCTTCCCAGTTTACACATTCAAGCTTTAATTCGCGCACTTTTTTCTGTGCGCTCAGCCGTGGTTGCGTGCGCACACACGCAGAGAGAGAGAGGCGCGATTCTGACACCGCGTGATTCCTCTTTCACATACACACAAAGTTCTATTAAAATATCCGCTTTGGCAAGTATTCTAGTAAACACAGTCGGTTATGTCTTAAGTTAATGTAAACGGGTGAGAAAGAAACCGGATGTGTGTCAGTAGGTCCGTGCATTTGGTCATAAAGAGACAGCAGCCAATAAATACCGGTTTCTGTCTACTAATCAAATAACACCACAGCTCTAAAAAAGATTAATCTGTATTTAACTTGTGCAGTGAGCACTATTGTGTTAAACTTAATTACATTTCTGCACCTACTAAATTCTGATATTTGTAACTGTGATTTGTTGTTTTCATCTATGCTTGTAATTTGTGTAATTGTTCTTGTTTTATTACTAACTTTATTAGTTAAGCTAGTAGTTTTTGCTGTGGTATAGAAGTACTTAAAGTAAGGTTTTTTTTTTTTTGCTGATCCGAAAAATTATCCGATCCGTGACTCAATATATTTAAAAAGCTCAGTCTGGCGAGTAAACTAAAAAAATTACTAGCCAATGACGATTCAATTGCCAAGGTGTCCGTAGAGGGTTGATGTGGCAGGCCAGACTCAAACCTGCATAACCCACAGAACATCACTACTTCCCACTGACCTTCAATGCAAAGACAACAGCAACAAAAACAAAATATCTTCATTTAAGTTCTTCAAAAGCACAAAAGTCATACAAGTTTGGAATAATGTGAGGGTGAGTAAATCATGACAATTTTCTATTTTTGGGTGAACTAACCTAACTGATCAAAATAAAACACTAAACAGTCAAATTCTGATATGCGTTATCACATTCTGATCCAAACATATACTACTTACAATGAAACCATCCAGCACTGATACACAAATTAGCCTCGAATCCAGGGTGAAGCTGCATGCAAAAAAACACTCTAAATAATATATAATCATGTTTCCCAACTCTTTTTGTCTAATACACCCTACCATCCATCTGTAAGGCTAAAGGACTCCCATCTACACAAACTAAAATGATGATGTAATTTTAAACTAAAAACAATCCATACTGGAAGTGACTTTATAGTATATTTAAGCATGTTCAGCGTGCGAGCTACAACAAAATCCACACAATTTGACAAAAACAGACACATAATATTTTTAGTGATTTACCAACATTTTTTTTTTATTTTTTTAATTGAAATAAAAATGTAAAAATAAATGTTATTTAACAATCAATTAATTAACCAAATTTAAGGGAACAGTTCATTTAAAAGTGAAACTTTGCTATACAATTTACGCATCCTCAGGTTATCCAAGATGTAGATTGGTGAGCAAGTGATGTAATGCTAAATTTCTCCAAATCTGTTCCAATGAAGAAAAACTCATCTTCATCTTGGATGACCTGAGAGTGAGTAAATATTCAACAAATTTTTATTTTCGAGTGAACTACTCCTTTATCAAACAAAACACTCAAATGAAGAATTATTTAAATTGCACATAAGCCAGTTTTTAAGCCTGTTACACCAAATTAAAGGGTGTCAAAACTGCATTTATTGTTTGAATTTCAGAATAAAATTGACAGAATTCTTTCATATCAAAAACCAACAAAACACAAAGCCTATTTCAATTAATGGATGGGAGGTGTGCTACAAATACGGTTTAGTGAAGTTTTGATCAAGAATCAGCAAAGACTAATAGATTTAAGAATTGATATTGATTCATCAGAACAAAGACTGCTTAAAATCAAGAAATCAGAATTTCCAATCAGCATTGCCAATCCAGTGTCCACACAGCCGACATGTGTTGTATCTTATCCACAATGTTTGCACGACACAGTCAAAATGTGCCATCTGAGAAGGACTCATTAAACATCACTGTTATAGTCAGTGATCTCAGCCCTCAAAAACGGTTGGCCCAAAAACGAAAACTTGTTTTCTGATGTTTCAGAGGCTGGGGGAGAGACTGTAAATGGGCCTAATTACAACATATTGAAAGCTGCCAGTATTGTGACAAGCCATTTTGACACAAAAGCAGCTTATTCAGCATACAGAAGCAACTTTTCCATTGACTGCCATTCAAACAGAACAGCCTCTTGTCACCTTGTTGTGAACTTTATGCATTCTGCTTTTTTTAAGCTAAGAGCGAACGCATTGAATTGAGCATTTTTGAAATTCCAGGCATGTTTAGATCTCTTAATAAGGTTCAATGGAGATGGGTTTTGTTTGTTTTGTTTTTTGGAGATAAGCAATGATCTCTCCATAGAGCACACTGTTATAACGGTTTCCACCATTGTAGCACTCCCTAATCACTGATGTTTCTGAATCACGTTCAGACCTCTTTTCACAACTTCATCCCAAAAAATAATTGGAATCCACACTCAAATTTACTCACTTTTTGCCAGGTTTCTTGGTTTTGGTCCTTTTCTTCCTCGCCTGAAGTGCAAGTACTGTCAGAAAACAGATAACAGTTTAAAGTTTTATTTGGGCACTTCTCATAAATTATAGAACCATAGAAAAAAGGTTTTGTAAATCATTACACTGTTTGGATCATAAGAAACAAATGGCGGGGGGAAAAAAAAACATTTTTTTAAATTAATATTTTATTATATTTCCTATGTAGAGGACACTAGGACTCAGTAAATAGGAAAACGTAAACAAGACTCTATAATCAAAGATGTGCCTAAATCAAGAGCTGGTGATTGGCTCTGATGAGACATCAAGGAAAAACACTAGTTTACGCCGGTTCTGCTCAGAGACGTGGCTCACATGTGAGGCTGTATTGTATAAGCGTCCAAACCCTCATAGATGTAAGGCTACGTTTACACTAGAACGATACTCGTCCATACTTGTGTTTCCACTGTGTTTCAGAAAAGATCTCAGTCCACACCACAGACCGATAACGCGTGTACGTGACCATTCATGAACGCTGCAGCATCATGCTTCATAGGACAATTTATAAGATTTATAATACGCTTTTAATCAAAACTCACTTTAAACCACCATTGAGTGTTTGTAATAACTTCCGATTGCGATCTAATGTGTGTTTTGGCCATATAATGTTGCTGAAATATGTTATTTGTAGCCTTTTATATAGGGCAAAAAAAGTCACATCACAATTATTATATTTTTCAGGAAAATGACGATTTTATCACGATTCTTTAGGTTGGTTTTACTATTTTGCAAGTTGTCTGAGCAGTACAGCCAAAGTAATTTCCCTATTTTAAAAACAAAGCCTTACAAGGTAACAAAATACAAAAGAAAAAAGAACGGCAGACATTTAGGCCAAAGTGGGCAAAGATAAAAGTCTTTGTCACTATTTTATCTTTGTTATTAAAAAATAAGAACAAAGATACACATTACAAATACACATAATATACAAATAAAACAAAAAGTGCATTATTTTTCAGGTACAGTAGGTGTAATTAGCAGTAGCATTCAAGAAATTAAATGAACAAATATAAAAATAAAACACTGTATAAATTAGTGTTGTTGGGCGATATGGTCATTTTTCAAATCGTCATATTGCCACCCCGTGAGATCGCCGATACACAATATTATCGTGCACGCGTGCATGGGTGGGTGGGGGCAAGAGAAAGACTCTCTGTACTTATCATAGGCTATTTCATAACTATGTGGTGTATTAAACCGCGCGGGCGCACGAGAGAGAGCCTATGACAGCACCAATAATCGAAATAATATACTTTCAAGCATAGGCTATTGATAAACTAACATGTTAAATATAAAAATATTTAAAACAGCTATTTCATATAGGCCTATATTCGGATACAACAGTCATACATTGCTATTAGGACCGGCGTCCTGTGACAAGTTTGCCTCATCAGAGCACGGAAGTTCTGCAGTCAACGGTGAAAATCAAAAGTAGATTTATTTTAAAGACCAACAGTTTAACACTAAATATTGGACATAAACGAACACGTTAAATCAAAAGTATTTAAAACCGGTAAGTTCATATATTTGGAGTAAATTAAATTGAACGGATACATCAGTCATACAGCGCTCAAGACCGTGCGCCCCATGACGAGCCCGACGCACCACCACAGAAACAAGAATGAAATGCATTCTAACATAACTGTGGCATTAAACTCAGTTAGTGAGGGCTCAGTTAAAATATTGCACAGTAATAATAATAATAATAATAATAATAATAATAATAATAATAATAATAATAATAATAATAATAATAATAATAATAATAATAATAATAATAATAATAATAATAATAATAATAATAATTTAATACATTTATAGGAGAATGAGCCTATATCGTCTTGACTATTGACAAAGACATTTGCTATCGTCGATACACGATACTATCGTCTATCGGCACAACCCTAGTATAAATTATACATTTATTCTTATTAAAGCAACTGTATTAAAGTTCTTCAGTCAAGAGCAGTGAGTGATTTTTCGCTTTGTGTTTTGTTGTTTTATTAACATTAAAGGCATAGTTCACCCAAAAATGAAAATTCTGTCATCATTAAGTCACTCTCAAGGTTGTTTTAAACCTGAATGAGTTTCTTTCTTCTGTTGAATGTAAAAGTTATTTTGAAGAAAGTGGGTCCCCCCAGCAGGGGCGCAACTGCACATTTGATGAAGGGTATGCAAGATCAGTGTTGGCGCCCCCTGTATTCTAGCCCCTGACACTAACTCCAGCAGAAAACTTTCTGCAAGTCAATGACCAAAAGCCTATGTGGTGTATTAAACCGCGCGGGCGCACGAGAGAGAGCCTATGACAGCACCAATAATCGAAATAATATACTTTCAAGCATAGGCTATTGATAAACTAACATGTTAAATATAAAAAATTTTAAAACAGCTATTTCATATAGGCCTATATTCGGATACAACAGTCATACATCGCTATTAGGACCGCGCGTCCTGGTATATATAGGCCGGTCAGATTACTTGTTAAAATGCAATGAAATTCCTTATATCACCAGACGATGTACATCTGTGTTCGTGGTTGGAGACTGCTTCACCGGCTACAGGCTCTAATCCTCATTTGTGCGAGTGTGAAATGCGGTGCTGAAGTGAAATAGCGGGGCAATTTGATAATAATAGCCGAATTATAATAGGCTGCCTAATAATAATAATAATAATAATAATAATAATAATTTAATACATTTATAGGAGAATGAGCCTATATCGTCTTGACTATTGACAAAGACATTTGCTATCGTCGATACACGATACTATCGGCTATCGGCACAACCCTAGTATAAATTATACATTTATTCTTATTAAAGCAACTGTATTAAAATTCTTCAGTCAAGAGCAGTGAGTGATTTTTCGCTTTGTGTTTTGTTGTTTTATTAACATTAAAGGCATAGTTCACCCAAAAATGAAAATTCTGTCATCATTAAGTCACTCTCAAGGTTGTTTTAAACCTGAATGAGTTTCTTTCTTCTGTTGAATGTAAAAAAAATGCCCGATAAGCATGAAGTATGTCCTGGTGTCCACTACAGAGGACATGTATGAATTCGATGCATGTCTCACAACAGAAAGCCCTATTCTGCTTCGAAAACCCCACTAAAGTTCCTTAGATATTCATTTGTGACACACAATTTGAAAATCAGTCCGATTTAAAAAAATAATCATATTTCCATAAGAGTGCTGAATTTAGTCACACAATGTCTGTCATGTTTACAGATCAAGGAGAGGAGGAAGTTGTCGGGGATACAAATAAACTTGTGAATTGAATTCTCCGAGAAATTCACTAAAACATAATGTCCTCTACAGAGGACAAAAGTCTATGCCTGGGTCCCAGGATTAATGTAAACACTTTTACAACTAAACGTATTAGTCTTCTATATTACAGCTAAAAAGTAATATATCTTATGTTAAGAGACCAGTATTGAGACATTATTTTCATGTAGCCACAAAACAATTTTCAAAACTTGGTAATCATAGTTTTCAAGATACCACACTACTACGGATACTACAATGGTCACTTCATTAAAAAAAAATAAAAAATAAGTAGGCTAAAAGCTTATTATACCGTGACGTTACCATTTTACGGCTTTATCAGTTTGTGCAGTTAGCATTTTGTTGACACAAACAACAGTGAAAGCAGAATTGTTTCCACATCACAGCACTGACTTACTTTTATTAAAATAAACACATCTACGTTACGCGAAACATCGTAAGTCGAACCAAAACAAGAGAACGTTCAGCTAGCAAACGCTCACAAGAACGAGGTCGCAGAAAACACACAACAAACATCGATTACAATCAGAAACACGCTGAAAAAAACTCATAAATAAACAACTGTCCGCGTTCCTGATATACAGCGCAATATGAGCAGATGCTCCTGTAAAGCAGCGGCTCTGTTATATTAGCAGCAGCTAAACACACATGCGCTTTTGTCTCGATCAGCAACACACTGGTGAATCTCACAGCGCCTACGTTCACAACACAGATACGCTTCAGACGGCATGCTGTGTTTATTTCGATTTATACGAACGCTGTTGCTACAGACTGTCGAGGAGGACAGTAGTTCGGTCGTTTTGATGCTCACCTTTCCTTTCCATGCTGCACCGGCGGCTAAGTGCTCAGATTCACTCACATGTAACGGTCTGCGCATGCGCATCAAACTTCCCCAACAACAACTCGACTGAACAGAGCTACGCTGTATCGAAAGCCAAATGGTTCAGAATTCGCGTGCTTTTCACCGCCGTATAAATAACGCGGTCACACCCACATGTACTTACTTATGCTGCGTTCAAGTCCTCCTGGGACGTTCGTACTTAAGTCGTAATGACGACGTTAGGTGCGTTCAAGTCAGTTTAGTCGGCACAAGATGGCGGTGTACCTTCTTTTAATAAATTACAAGAAAATACAACAGGGTCTGTTAACTCTGCTTATAGAAAACGAAGAGCAAAGAATTCGCATCAGGTGTCTTTTGCGGTTTTTACTTGGATTTCATTAACTAGCTGCGTAACAAGAACATGACCAATTTAAGTTTATAGGACAACTAAACTATCAATTTAAACAAAAATTTACCGTCAACTACAGACTTTGCATCCATCGATTCCGCCATGTTTCTCATTGACACGCACCCAACTCGGAAACTCGGGGCTTAAAGAAAATTTTGAGTTTCCTACTCTTAATAACGACTTTGTGGTGGCGTTCATGTGTGTTCAACTCGTAAATACGATCTATCCGACATGACTTGAACGCACCATTACATGAGTCGCGCGTCGAGTTGTCACAAAGTTTCGAGTCAAAAGTCGATGTTGGTTTATTAGCTGTTGGGTAAACAAGGGACCATCCAGTCTTGCGTATAGGGGAGAGCGGGGTGAGTTGAGCCAGTTTTTACTTGCGCAGTGTTTAAAGCGAGCACATGACAGTAATGGGTACAACTTAAATATGTACATAGATTTCAGGATGTGGTGCCTCCTTGGGAATAATCACTTTGGGTCTAAAATAAACTGCTTTTAAAATATGGCTTTCCAATGTTCTATTGGCTCAACTTGCCCCCGGTGTGGGTAAATTAGCCTAGGGAGAGGGTAAGTTGAGCCACATGGAGTTAAACTGTGCCACTGATTATGCTGAAGTAAAACTGAACAATTTCATCTCATGCTATATCACAGGAAGAGAAATTTAATAAAAACGACTTCTTAAAATCTATGTGTGAGCCTTGTGATGGACAGGCTGTTCATCCAGGGAGTTTCTAAAACCTGTGGCTCAAGACGCTGGGTTAGGATCCAGCTCCCCACGAACTTAATAAGAACAAAGAGGTTTGGACAATAGAATGGATGGATGACTTCTTAAAAGTTTCATTTAAAGATACAGTTCACAACGTTGAAGGCATTCTTAAATTTAAGCTATTTTTAAATTTCAGAAAAAAAAGTTCAAATTGAAGAATTAAAAAAAAAAAAAAAACACTGCAACAGAACTGGGCTAATAGTACTCAACATTGTTGTGTTGCAGGGAAATACAATTTCATAAAAAACTTTAATGGCCAATTTTCATTAACAAGCCACTGGCTCAAATCACCCACTCCTACCATTTTAATAAATTGTATCATCCAGCAGTTTAGAGCTAACATCATGCTAACATTATAGCCTCATATAATAACCCCCTAAAGCACAAACACGTGTGATATTTTTCAGATTTGTCTGTAATCGTTCAGACACAAGAAACATGAGTCCTTGAACATAAAAAAAAAACAATCAGCAAAAAAGCCATTAAATAGACAATAACACGTTTTTTAAATCCCTCTGGGGCTGTTCTTTTATATTTTTTTTACATAATTGTAATGGTATGAAACTCTGTAATGGTTTGGCACTTGCTATGTGAACACACACACATACTGTTTCCATGTTTTATGGGACATTCATTAAATGTAATGGTTTTTATACTGTAAAAAAAAACTGTATTTTCTATTCCCTTACCCTAAATCCACTCCTCACACTAACCTTTCTGCAGTTTTAGATTGTCAAAAAACATTCTGTATGATTTATAAGCTAGCTTCAAAACATGAGTCCTTGAACATAAAAAAAAAACAATCAGCAAAAAAGCCAATACAATAACACAATAAAAATTTTCTATTCCCTCACCCTAAATCCACTCCTCACACTAACCTTTCTGCAGTTTTAGATTGTCAAAAAACATTCTGTATGATTTATAAGCTAGCTTCCTCATGGGGACCTAAAAAAATGTCTCCACACGGTCAAAATTGACTGGTGTTTCTATCTTTGTGGGGACATTATGTAGGAACACACACACAAAATCATGGACATGATTCAAAAAGGATAAATGGTCCTGAAAAAATATTTAATTTTTGCGATTTCAACTTCAAATTTGGAACACAACTTGTTTAGATTTATGCCTTTGGTTTTCTCGCAGTTTTCGAAAATATATTTCAAATAAAATTTAAAAATAGTATTTTGTGCATGTGTAATTATAACAAACTTAAACTTCTATCATTTTTTTCAGTTTAACTTTTTTTTTTTTTCACTTCAACAATAACCTGCCAAGTGTCTTCTTTAAAAAGTGACCAAACTTAATTCTGTGCTCCAAACGCAGTGGTTCCCAACCCTGGTCCTGGAGGCACCCCAACACTGCACGTTTTGCATGTCTCCTTAATCAAACACACCTGATTCAGGTCATTAGCTCATTAGTAGAGACTTCAAGACCTGAAATTGGTGCGTCAGAGAAAGGAGACATGCAAAATGTGCAGTGTTGGGGTGCCTCCAGGACCAGGGTTGGGATCCACTGCTCCAAAGCATTCAAGATTTATGACAGAAATTAAATTTTCAGGTCTATGCTCAAAAAATGGTTAACAGGTAATAAATGGATAATAATTATTCCATTAATATAATTTAGTACAATAAGATCACCTGAAAATACAAAATATTAAATTGAAAAACATTATAGAACTAAAATATAGTAAATTTATTTTATTGAAAAGGGTTTTTTTCCCCCTCAGTGTCAATAAGTATTTCCCATTGTGACAACTGACCCCACCTGCATGCTCTGCTAATGGGGACATGTTGTATGACAAAATATGTCAGTGAGTGATTATTTCATAAATGATTACTCATATTAAGAATTGCAGTGGTTTGTGGTAATCTGCAATACATGTTTATTATGTAACTACTTCAGGCATTTTGAGTGAGTATTACCACTTGGTGGCAGTGTTTTAAAAAAAAAAAAATTGTTTGCACAGATAACTTAACATAATCCCTTGTATTTTTCAGAATTAGAGGAGTACAAAAATGCACTGTTTTTGTGCAAAAGAAATACCAAAGAATGAATGTTGTGAAAAATAATTGCTTTTATTCCTGTATAGCAGTGGTTGTTCACAGACCACATAACTTGTGTGCGACTGAAGAAAAACCGGTTATATGCACAAACAAAAGAGAGAGAGAGATACAATAATCTATTTTCCATGAAAAATGGATTCCATGCAACAAAATGAAGTATAAACCACGTTTAATGGATTTCGCTGCTCGATGCACCACTGATTGGCACGTTTAGTGATTGTGCACTCGTCAGAAAACTGTAAATGTTCATACAAACAACCCCCCCCTCACATATAACAATACATGCTCAACACAGAAAATATTGCTGAATAAAATTAAGTGATAATATACAGTGAAAATAATAATAATCTTAAACAACTGATACAATAAGTTAGATTGAAAGAAAACACATGTCTGATGAAACAGTCTTCTAGTCTGGGCTGTTAAATTAAGATCGTCATGCTCAACGGAAAAGCTGAATATTGGCTCAGGTTCGTTCATTTTCGCAAACATGAACTTTCTGGCTGTACGTCTTTCCCAGGGCAAGCAAAAATAAAGGGGAACTACTTTACCGTGGACCATAATGCAGCTGCGTCTCGCTCGTAGAGTTGTTCTGTTTTCAGCAACTTCCTGTTAAATCCAGATCCCCCTTTGTTTTTTTTAAAGATTTATTTTTGCCGTTTTATGCCTTTTATTTAGATAGGACAGTAGGTCGACAGGAAGCGAAGTGGGTGAGAGAGAGACGGGGGTGGGATCGGGAAAGGTCCACAAGCCGGGACTCGAACTCGGGACGCCCGAAGCGCAAAGGCGCTACATGTCGGCACACTGCCCACGAGGCCATCGGCGCCGACCAGATCCCCGTTTTAAACCCATTTCTCTCAATTTACATAACTAATAAATGAATGAGGGGAGGAACTATGCTCTAGTCTAGCTAGAGCATCAGCAGCCCTTTAACATGGAGTGAAGGGAACAGCGAGCATTTGAAGAACAGGCAGAAAATCAGGCGAACCAGCCAAAAACATGTCCAAATCGCAAAGTCAAAAATAATTCTATAGATAGGAAAAATGAAGCCTATCTTTAGAAACCTTAAGATTTTGACTCGATTTTCATGACAATTTTTTGAAAGGTGAGTCTCATTACTGTAATACAGTGTTACAGGTTGTTGTTGTTTTTTCAATTGTAAATAGAATAATATAGAATAAAAGCTGTATAACAAATACTATCATGATGGATAAATGATTTATCATTTAAATTACATATCACAGTTTTATTCACTGCATTACAGCAATGGCAATTGAGATTTTTATTTTATTTTATTTTTTTCTGGTAATAATCACTGGGTGTACAGAGTAAAATGAACAAATCATCAATATATAAATAACAATATAATAACAATTATTGATTCTCATAAACATAATTATTGGCATTTTCTTTATTTTTTAAATATATTTAACAATTTTTGTCCTCTGTTTTTCTGGTTAATTATGCTCCGGAGAGGTTTTGTGAGATTCGCCCATAACATTATATATGTAAGAACATTGTGAAGAACTGTACATTCTCACTTTAGCACTGAACACCACGTGTTTTTCTAAATATTTTCCAATAGTTCATTCATATAAACAGCATTTATTACTGTTTTTGTCATCTATTATTGACAGATGGCAAATGAACAAATCATCAATATATAAATAACAATATAATAACAATTATTGATTCTCATAAACATAATTATTGGCATTTTCTTTATTTTTTAAATATATTTAACAATTTTTGTCCTCTGTTTTTCTGGTTAATTATGCTCCGGAGAGGTTTTGTGAGATTCGCCCATAACATTTTATATGTAAGAACATTGTGAAGAACTGTACATTCTCACTTTAGCACTGAACACCACGTGTTTTTCTAAATATTTTCCAATAGATTTCAGAACAGGCATATCTGCGTTCATTCATATAAACAGCATTTATTACTGTTTTTGTCATCTATTATTGACAGATGGCAGAAGATCACTGCGTCGATATACTCCTCGGTTTACATTCTACACAGAGCACTAAATAATAATTACATTCTCTTTAGGATTCACTCTGAAGTTCGTTCATTTGCTATTTATAATGCAGATCACATTCTGTGATGTGTGCTCTGCTGCAAATACTAAAGAAAACTGTTGCTGCACATTATTATCATTTATGTACAGCAGTGCCATTTTATTTACATATCTAAAACTTAGTATTCTGACAGTACTCGAGTTTTTCTGGCCTCTATTTGTTGTATAGGCTACAAGCGGAGATCGGAGGCAAATGTCTGGCTTCCCCAGAAAAAGAATATTAAACTGTGAGCTTAAAATGCTGTTATGAATTTGACTGATTGCGTTTTAATGAGAATACATATTTTTCTCCAATTTCAAGTGTTCTGGCCAAAAACAAAAAGTAGTTAATTCACCCAAAATTGAAAACTTTGTAATTTTCTCACCCTCAAATTGTGACCCTGGACCACAAAACCAGTCTTAAGTCGCTGGGGTATATTTGTAGCAATAGCCAAAAAAAACATTGTATGGGTCAAAATTATCGATTTTTCTTTTATGCCAAAAAATCATTAGGATATTAAGTAAATATCATGTTCCATGAAGATATTTTGTAAATTTCCTACTGTAAATATATATTAAAACTTAATTTTTGATTAGTAATATGCATTGCTAAGAACTTTAAAGGCGATTTTCTCAATAAATGTTTTTTTTGCACCCTCAGATTCCAGCTTTTCAACTAGCTGTATCTCGGTCAAATATTGTCCTAACAAACCATACATCAACGGAAAGCTTATTTATTCAGCTTTCAGATGATGTATAA
>NW_015639108.1:566459-573481 GCF_001515625.1 Sinocyclocheilus rhinocerous
GATTTTTTTGCACCCTCGGATTCCAGATATTCAAATAGTTGTATCTCGGCCAAATATTGTCATATCCTAACAAACCATACACCAATGGAAAGCTTATTAATTAAGCTTTCAGACGATGTATAAATCTCAATTTCAAAAAAATTGACCCTTATGACTGGTTTTGTGGTCCAGGGCCACAATTGTTCCAAACTTGTATGAGTTTCTTCTGTTGAACAAGATTTGGAAGAATGTTGGTAACCAAACAGCTGCTGGTTGGTAGCCATTTCCATAGTATGGAAAAAATACCAAAATATTCTTTTGTGTCCATCAGATGAAAGAAACTCACACAGGTTTGGAAGAACATGAAGGCGAGTAAATGATGACAACATTTTTCATTTTTGGGTGAACTATCCCTTTAAATTACTGGGTCACAAGACACAAAACCTTACATTCTCGGTGTCCTTTTTGAAAGTTTGCACGTTTTTTTTTTCCCTTTTTCAACAGAGCGTGTATGAAGGCATGGATAAGCAGGCTCAGAACACGGGGAAGCCAGCACTTGATGACAAAATATTCTTTTGTGTCCATCAGATGAAAGAAACTCACACAGGTTTGGAACAACATGAAGGCGAGTAAATGATGACAACATTTTTCATTTTTGGGTGAACTATCCCTTTAAATTACTGGGTCACAAGACACAAAACCTTACATTCTCGGTGTCCTTTTTGAAAGTTTGCACGTTTTTTTTTTCCCTTTTTCAACAGAGCGTGTATGAAGGCATGGATAAGCAGGCTCAGAACACGGGGAAGCCAGCACTTGATGATGGCAGGCACTTGAATGTCATTTTCCTGTATGGATGAAGGTCCTGTAGGTCGAGCAGCCTTCATGACTCCATCTCGTCTCTGTCGAACACGGGGGGCTCGAAGCTGATCACCTCCTCATACGTGAGCTCTGTGGACAGACAGACTGTTACTGTCACATCATGGAGAGGTTGGTCAATAAAATGTCATTTCTCTGCGAGATCTAGATGGTGCAGGCTTACGTTTCCACTCTTCGATGTCCAGCTCGCGACTCTCGAAGCTCTGGTCGTAGGGCTCTGCCTCGGGCTCGTCGTCCGGGTCGTGGTACTGGGAGAAGTACGGGTGCGCGAGAGCCTGTGACGCAGTTATCCGTTTATCTGTGTCCAGAACCAGCATCTTCTCCAGTAGGTCCACAGCTAGAACGGATAACATAGGACAGAGACTCAAAAAGCAACATTCGGAATTATAAAATACAAAAGGCAGCTAAATATGCTCATATATAAAAAAGAACAATTTATACTGGGAGAAAATAGTCACATTATGAAAACATGTTTTTTATAAATTTTTATTTTTGTAAAAGATTGTGTACTGTCACCGTACTGAAACCAAAACGAATTAAAAATAATATTTTTACTACACTCCAATAATATTTATTAATGCTTCTGAAAGTCTCTTCTGTTCACCAAGGCTGCATTTATTAGATTGAAAAATACAGTAATATTTTTAAATATTATTGCAACTTAAAAATAACTTTTCTATTTCAATACATTTTAAACTGTAATTAATTCCTGCGATGCAAAGCTGAATTTTCAGTATCATTACTCCAGTCTTCAGTGTCACATGATCCTTCAGAAATCATTCTAATATGCTGATTTGAAAAAAACATTTATTATTATTATCAATGTTGAAAACAGTTTTGCTGCTTTATATCTTTATGGGAACCATGATATTTTTTTTCCCAGGATTCTCTGAAGAATAGAAAGTTGCTGAATTATAAGAACAGCATTTATTTTAAATCGAAATCGATTGTAACACTTTTGATCAATTTAATACATCCTTGCTGAAACTAAAATTATTATTATTATTATTATTAAATCTTACTGACCCCAAATGGTAGTACATATTATTTAGAAAACATTTATTATACATTTATTATACATTAAACATTTTTTATATTTAATATAAAACTTTAAAATAGAAATCAGACTTGTTATTTCTAATAAATGATATAATTGTAATTAACATCATGATTTCTCACTACAAATAATAAAATATTACATTAAACGTACTTAATACCTAAAGTGTTAACTTTGACAACCTTGTAAAGAAAGAAAAAAAAATATGCGGCTCCCTGAGGGGGCCCTGGACCTCAGTTTAAAATCAGCTGATGAAGTTAATCATATTACTGCTGCTCAGATCCTAAGTTACCAGAAGCGTGGGCTAGTTCTGAAAGAGTTCTGCATCCTCCGGCTGAGTTTCAATGAAAAAAAGGGGATTTATCAGGCATAGGTAATGTGGGAAAAGCCAGAATTGTTACCTAATGGGTTTGCACCAACAAACACATCTGCAAAGTTCCTCTTGGGCATATACACAAGGGAACTGATGTAGTTCTGTGCCTGTTGGTTAAAAACACACACACACACACACACACACACACATTAAAGGATCACATATAATTATTAAAGAGTCAAAATAAGGACAAAATCTGGGACAAAGTGAAGCAAACAAAGATGGCTAAGAAAAAAGCATGACAATATAGAGTGCTGTATGGATGATGCATTTTGAAGGCCAAAATTTGGAAACAAGCATATTTGCACAGTCAGTGGATTTTGGTTAAATGCCTGAAATAAGGTCTGCAGTTAACACAAGCTTAACTTCTAAGCTAAGCTAACAAGTGGTTAAATAGGAATATATAGGTAGTCTTGCTGTGTTAATCACGCTCTTGCAAACTATTCTAACTCAAACTTTCAGAGAAAACGTTTTTTAAATAAAGACTGAAGGTGTTGTTGGATTTTTAACGGTGGTGACATTAAAGTCATGCGACCATGGTGAAGTTCATTTATAGCCTACATTTATATTGTATTTAGGTTTCAAAATTCAGAAAATTCATTAAAGCCCATTTGTGAAGATTATGAATAAAACTTGTAACAATAATAAACGTTCGTTGGTCCCAGAGCTTATTTTCAGCAATAATCCAAAAAGCCAATAGAAAAATCCTAGTGGGGTTTTGTCGAGGGAACCAGTGACGTAAACTTCAGGATTGGCCAACAAAAATACATCATCACTGCAATACTCTATCAAGATTAAGAATTATCTTAACCTAAATTATTTTGCACAAAATTAAACCACATTTAAAACATATAAATGTCATTGATATTTTATATCTAATGCATTGACCATTTTTAACGGGTTAAAAAATGTGCAAATATTCTTTGGGCCGATTTCTGTTCTTCCATTAACATCAGATTTCTGCTGAAATGTTCATCTCGATCTTGTTCAGTGTTTTCCAGTGGACCTCAGACCATGTTAAACATACACTGTGGCTTTGGTTTACTGCACAGAACATTATGTTAGAGCTTAAGCAGTCTGAACTCACTGCATGCCTGTGTTTAAAAAGAGTAGCGGTATTTGCCTAGAAGCTCAGCCTTGCAGTGAACTGTAAGACTGCAGAGGGCGGAAATGAGGTCAGACGTGTTGCATACGAAAAGCAGGCAGAAGTTGGGAAAGAGGGATGTTGGGAGGGGTTTGGAAAATCAAAAACGACCCATAGCAAACAGAAAAGAGTCACATAGGGGAAACGTAGTCACTTGTTCCAGAGCGGCCCGGGTCTGGAGGATTTTCTGTGACATTCTACGGCCAGACGTGGACCATGGGGTTCAGAAGGGGTCCGTTCTCACCTCGTGGCTCGGCATGCTGCTTATTAGAGAGTCTGGCGGGGTTCCCGTCAGTCGCATTATCTGCTGAAGCTGGTTTATATCTTGGGGAACCCAAGTCAAGGGTTGTACGATAAAATGCACTCACCAATAGGAGTGCTAAAACAGGAAAACAATGCGACCATCGCTGCGGCTTGATGCCGAGATTATTTAAGAAAGGGAAAAACAGGACAGGAAGAAGAGGAGAGGCAACACAAATGCACACCGTGTTAGATTAGACCCATGCATCCCATGTGAATCAATCCAGTGTTGAAAAAGACACAGGAAATGTAACAGGAAGTGTGAGGATTGAGAAAGCCATTGCTATGCACTCGTAAGCATGGGCTGATTTTGCAAAATCATCTGCCATCATCATCTGACTTCTACTTACTATTTTAAGTAGGGATGTAACGATTAACCGCGAGCCGGTTGAAAATCGATTCAAATATGGGACGATTCAAATCGGTTGAGATGCTAAACAAATCGCGATTCAGTTAGGGGTAGGAGTTTATATGAATGTATGTCTGAGGAGAACTTACTGTCCTTAGAAAAGTTTAGATGGTATTTTTTTCTTTTCATATTGCTTCTGTATAATGCATATTAAAGTTCATAAGTGCTACTGTTTTTACTGTATTTTTGATCAAATAAATGCAGCCTTGGTAAGCATTAGAGACTCATTTCAAAAACATTTAAAAAAATTGTACATACAAACCTTTGAACGGTAGTGTATATAGATATATATTTAATATTTATATATTTTATTTAATATATAGTTAATTCCTATCTCCAAAAGTGTGTTTCATCAATACATTTTTCAGAACCCTACAGTAATATCACCAAGAATTACCTTTCTTTGAGATATAACATATAAAAGTGATATATAATGTTCAGTTACGGAGGATATTCCGAAAATTTAAAAGTTTACATGATCCAAAATTCTGATGAATACATGCAGATTTCTAGAAAAAAAATATTGGCTTAACCTCATTATAGTTAATGCATTTACATTAAGTTTACAAAATTGGAATATGCCTACATTATTGAAATATGGCTGCTTGCAAAATCAGAATATGACCAAATTCTGATTTATATAGGAATATTCTTATGCACGTAAATGCAGTCAGTGAAAACTTGTGAATATGTTTAACAACTGAGTGTGACAGGCAGGTGTGAGCTACAGCAAAGTGGGCTAGTTCTACACACATGTCCAGATCCACACTGACTTCTGTTCAAATCGGACAAAGGTGGATGTTAGCAAAAAGCGCGTACAATCATCAAAATGTAAGTGAAAAGCGGATGAAGGTAAAGGGGTATCACTGCATGAAGACTAAAAAGTGTTCTTAAGCAAGTAGATGAGAGATTGAGGTACTTCATTCATGCAGTTAGAAACATGCATAAATGCAACAAATCAACATTCAGGTCATGCATGTGTGTGTGTGTTGATTTAAAGGGGTCATGAACTGATAAATCTAATTTACCTTAATCTTTTGATATATAACAGGTCAATGTACTATAAAAACATCCTGTAAGTTTTCAGAACTCAAAACTTTCTCGTTAGTTAAAAAACAGCTTTTATTGAAACCAAGATCAGAAAATGACTCGTTTTGGAATGTGCCACTTTCTGACGTAATAGTGTGGCTAAACACCGCCTCCGCAGGAGAAGATCAACGCCTGCTTCTACATCACTGCCTGTTTAGCTCCGCCCACTGATACGCACTTGTAGTAGGAGGAGAGGAAATACTAGAGAGACGCAAACACAGGATTACTCCATCGACAGAACCATACAGATGACATTACAAGATTACAAGACACTGTGTAGTGTCGGTTGTGAAAAATAGTTTTTGAATTGCCTCCCTTGTGATCCTAACATTATTTTTAAACACGAAAGTATGATGCAGGCTTTTCAGAGAGACTGAGAGTATTTCTTATCTTATTATTTTAATTGTATTGTCATAATTATAAACACTAGTTTGTAGCGCCAATAGTTTTACCGTTAACCGTAATTTATTGCCCCTCAAGTGATTTATCTATTACGCAAAGTCTTGCACATTCACAGACAATAGGTTACTTCTGGATTGCAAAATAAGGTGAATATAAGACTGTTTGATGTCAAAAACATCATGTTTAAGTAAACACACAATGCATTGCATATAAAAATTATATGGTTTGGAATTACACGAGGGTGAGTAAATGATTGACAGTTTTATTCCTGGCCAAACTAATTATGTTGTAGGGACACACAGTGCATTTGTGAATGTGCCACCTATAATTTAAACACAAACGGAGTTTTAACTAATATTATATTCATTCTTGCAATTCTGCACCCAATTTTACACCCAACAATTCTACACCCAATTTGCAGATATTATCATACGCACACAGAAAGTAGATAATCTGCATGTTTAGGCAACCAAATAACTACTTTATCCTAATCTATTCTTTCGCAGACTTCCTTGAAATGCAGATCACATTTCCTCTCTCGAAAGGCCAGGACCCCGTTTAATGTGGACTGAATGCGTGAGTGTGTTGGATTTTTCACAGGGGGCTTGACTCGACCTCACACACTAGAACAGAAGCAGCAAAGCATTCAAATTCCCAGAGTGGCACGCGCTGTGCTAGAATCTTTGTCCTTTAAGACTGAGCAAAGTTCATGTTTTTTGTCAACAGGACCATCAGGCAGTGTGACTCACTGGGAGGCAGCGGGCCGACACCAGCTGACTCATTCCCCTCGGGATCGCTGCCTCTCTATGAATTAGATTTGGCTGATACGTGTAAGTGTTTTTCTTCACACTTGCAGAGAGGGAGGGAGGGCTTGGGCAATGCATGCCAAAAAATGTCACACGACTAAAGGTTGTTTCCAGAAAGAGAGATTTGGGTCAGGGGGTGAATGAAGGGGAAAGGATACGATCAGTGCCGGGAAACAAGGTCCGTCCTGTGAGGAGCTCAGCCATTATGCAGCCCACCGACCAGATGTCCACTACAACACAAAACAACAACCCTCTTCTCATTCGCTGAAACAACATACATTCTGTTAAAGACAAAATGAGATTAACTCTCTTAACAAATGTCCCTAATCTTACTGTGTAGAATTCATCAGTGCTGTTATTCTAATGAAAAACATTTTGTTTTATATTTCATCAAGTAGGAAACAACTGACTGGAATATTGAATTATTGAAAATATGTAAATCTGTGGTGAATCAGCTGCAATGTGCATTAATTTTAAACTATTCAGTGGCACGCAGTTTTTAATTATCTTTTATTTTTATATTTTCAGTTTTTGTTTTAATTTAAGTTTAAGTGTCAATAATTATTAAAATTTGTATGTGCTTTTCA
>NW_015639108.1:574534-583333 GCF_001515625.1 Sinocyclocheilus rhinocerous
TATATATCTTAATTTTTTATTTCAGTTTTAGTTTGTAATTTTAACATTTCCATGGCAAAATGTCTAATTTCCACAAGTTTCGCAAAGTTATCACAAAGTTTTGCATCAAATACTTATAATTTATTTAGAAGCTTTATTTCAATGACTGAAATTTGTTTTTAATGTTTTTATTTACAACAACCACACCAATTGTGACAAGATAATTATTCCACTTATATTAATATAAAGACAAATATTTATAAAAAATTCCAAGTTTTCATCCAAAAAAACAGAACCCAGTAACTCAAACTTAAATTTTAACTAGTCAAAAAGAATATGAGGTGATAACGATAAACAAACATGGAACAAAATTCAGAGCTGTGCAGAAAATCAATAAATATGTGTCAGCCAATCAAGATGAAGAAATTTAACAATAAGAATTAAACCAATAAAAATCAATGTAAAAAGCAAAATATTGTGGTATTAAGTATAAGCATTTTTACTAATGTGACCAAGACCCCGTGGATGGAGAAAAATAATACCAATCAATAACATTTTACTTTTAAACATCCAATAACATCTTTTAAACATCCAATCATATCCTCACAGATAATCTTAGATCCCATCCTACAATAGTGAATATTCTTTTATTCAGTTGTGAATAGTATTCCATGTTGCCTTCAGTTACAAAATGTAAAAATGACATATAAACAAAAGCTGTTTTTATTCATCAATACATAAGTGAGAATTCTGGGTAATCCTGACCTGTCATGTTGTAGTGCATCCAATTGAGCATGATCTCTGGGGCACGGTACCATCGGGTGGCAACGTATCCCGTCATCTCATCGTCAGTCAGCCGGGCCAGCCCAAAGTCCAGAATCTGAGCACAGATAGCAGAGCAAGCATTAGCCATAAACTAGACTTATCAGCGCTCATATTACACTGTGTTGGTCAACAGAGCATAATAATAACAGATGTGACAGTGTAAAAAGCAACAGATGATGATGATGATGATGATGGCAGAGCTCTTGGCAATCAGAGCAAGCTTAGATTAACATGCTCTCACCTTAAGTTCACAGTCTTCATTTACAGCCAAGTTACTGGGTTTAAGATCCTGTATGATAGGAAAAGATGAGCAGAGAGAAGGTGTAAGTGAGAATCACTCCATGTTTTGCTACAAATGGCTTTCATGCACTAATAAAAGTCATCCTGGGAGCTGAAATCAGGTCACGGAAGAAATAACCTCAATTATAAACCATAAAGGTGTTTACACAAGCAGTGGTGCAGATGAAACCCTAAAACCTGCAACAAAACTCACATTCTGGACTAATGAGAAGAAAAACAAATTCGTACTGACAGCTATAAGTTTCAATCAAATCTGTCTAAAATTCTCACTTGCATTTCCATCCCTACACATCTTAAAGGAACAGTTCACCAAAAATGGACATTTGCTGAACATTTACTCACCATCAGGCCATCCAAGATGTGGATGAGTTTGTTTCTTCATCGGAACAGATTTGGAGAAATGTAACATTACATCACTTGCTCACCAATGGATCCTCTGCAGTGAATGGGTGCCGTCAGAATGAGAGTCTAAACAGCTGATAAAAACATCACAATAATCCACACCACTCCAGTCCATCAATTAACATCTTGTGAAGTGAAAAGCTGTGTTTGTAAGAGACAAATAAGACGTTTTTAACTTTAAACCATTGCTTCCAGCTAAAATATGAGTCCTCTATCTATAATATTGCTTTCTCCAGTGAAAAAGTCATCTCTTCTGAATCAGGAGAGTAATCTGCACAGATCAAGCAACGTTTACAAGCAAAAACAGTCCAAAACAGTGTCAGTGGATTTTGATGTGAGATTTTGATGTGAGATGGACTTTTTCACTGGAGGAAGCATTATTATGGATTATGGACTGGTATTTTGGCCAGAGTTAAAATGTCTAATGCTAGGTTTGTTTCTTACAAACATGCAACTTTTGGCTTCACAAATCATTAATTAATGTACTGGAGTGGTGTGGAATACTTGTGGATTATTGTGATGTTTTTACCAGCTGTTTCATTCTGACGGCACCCATTCACTGCAGAGGATCCATTGGTGAGCAAGTGATGTAATGCTACATTTCTCCAAATCTGTTCCAATGAAGAAACAAACTCATCTACATATTGGATGGCCTGAGGGGGGAGTAATTTTTCAGCAAATTTTCATTTTTTGGGAGAACTATTCTTTCTATTCAGTGATTAAGCCAGAAATTGAATAAATGAATCTCTGAAGTGAATTTATAAAGGAGGATCTCTGTAGTTTTCCCCAGATATTTTATTAAGTATATAATGTCCATAAACTTTAATATTTAATAAAATACCTAAAATAAAATATAATTTTTTTTAGTTTCCAAAATATGACTCTAAAACAACACTAGAGACTATTTAAAAAGTAATAACCTCACATTGCTCATAAATAAATGAAGTAATGAACAGAAAGTGTGGTCTACTCACTCTGTGGATGATGTCTGCTGAGTGAATATACTGCAGAGAGAAAGACAGATGAACTCACTTCAGTCAAATACAGAGATCAATGAGAACCAATTACCTGCAGGCTAAACGTCTGAGCGAAGCACACTTTAGATCAACACGTTACACCAAAACAGTCCTTCATACTCTAGTTCATTCTCCTAAGTACTACGAACACGACATAATTATCTTTTAAATTAACACCAGAGAGAGTGAATTATAGCAATTGCGCAGTGAATGATGAAGAGCAGCGTTAAAGGGAAAAAAAGGTTAACAAAGTCATGATGTAGCGGAAGTAGCGACAGAACTTTTCTCCAGTGTTGTGACGTTCAGTACATCTGAGCAGTGTTGGGGGTAACGCATTACAAGTAACGCGAGTTACGTAATCAGATTACTTTCTGTCCAGATTTGAAAAGTAACGCAAAAGTAACATAACGCATTACTTTCCATAAAAAGTAACTAAGTACCGTAATTAGTTACTTTTTTTATGGAGTAACGCAATATTGTAATGCATTACTTTTAAAAGTAACTTTCCCCAACACTGCATCTGAGTGAAACAGATTATTGAAAAACAGTAGGGTAGGAACGTGGTTCTGTCCATTAGGGATGGGCATTTTTCAAAAATATTGTATTTGAATATTTGGGATCATAAAAAAACGAATATTCAAATATTACTTTATTTAAATAACGTTTAACAAAAAAAGACGTTATTTTTTAATTATCAAGTTTTTGTCACCATTTCTGAACAAGCTTACATATATATATATATATATATATGTTAGGGCTGTCAATCGATTAAAAATATTTAATCGTGATTAATTGCACGATCGTCATGAGTTAACTCGTGATTAATCGCAACTTAATCGCACATTTTTATCTGTTCTAAATGTACCGTAAATGAATACTTTTCAAGTTTTTAATACTCTAATCAACATGGGCATGGACAAATATGGATGCTTTATGCAAACTAATCTGGCTTTTATGCTGCATTACATCTTTACACATTTTTGAGCAGGCACAGAGCAGCATTAACTCAGCTCTGAAAACATAGTTCTTTGGTTGATTTTCTGATTGGAATCTTATTTATAACCTCTTATTATGAGGTTTATAACATTGAATGGTCCAATACAGTACAAGTGCACAATTGCAATGATTGCAATTATTCAATCTAATTGCAGATATTGTTGAGAACTTTAATAAACATAGCTTAAAAGATATTGCGAACACAACATTTCGGTATAATATAACGGTATATATATTTTTGAAGTCAGACCACCATAAAATGATATGTGACATTGAAGAATTTAAGAAATGTACATTCTACACATTCTAACATTCACAACAAAAATAACATATTACAGTTATACCAACTAAATTATCATATAAAATGTTGAACTCCAAAAATGAAACTAAAGTTAAGGAAAAATATATATATTTGAAAAAATATTATTGTATTCAAAATTATAGTCATTATATTATTTACTAATGATAATTAATCATGATATATTCTACCCCATGATTATACATGTTTGCAAAGCCTTCTTCTTAAGGTATATGTGTGCTTTAAGCTTACAATGCAAGTAACATGTACAAAAGAGATAATTATAATTATTAGTAAGACAATTTATCACCCAAAATTTCATAACTGCAACAGCTCATATGAAACTATTGCCAAGGCAACCAATTTTTTTCTATAATTCCCTGAATGTGCTCTTATTCTCTTTTGTATGTGTTAATTGTTTTAAGAGGCAGTTATATTATAAGGCAATAACATTTTGCAGGTTATTGCATATGTGCCTATGAGGAAATTATGCTGAGCGGATGAATCCGTGTTGCCATGGTAACTACGGATATTCCCAACACATGTGCAGCCACGATGTTCCTCACCCCTCCCAGAGCAGAACTCGACAGGTGCTGCTTTTCGATTATCGCACTGACAGCTGGATGCAAAGCACTTGAACGTAACCGGGTTTAACCGGTCCTTCACCACACAGTGGGCACCATCAGGACAATGTCTAATTAAGATTTTATTGAGTAATGCAGGGTTGTGCACTGGAGACACCTACACATTGAATAATTACCGCACGCCGCACGCTACTGAGGTGTGGCAGCTACGCCAGAGTAATTACTGGAGTGTGCCACTACATATCAGCTGTTACTCTGTTTCTCAGTATGGCTCAGAAACCACAGACCTGCAACCCATAATACAGCATGCAACCTTTTACAACAACATTTCCTAGAAGAACGTTTTTGATGCAGGGATGAAAACAGATAAGTTAACAATCTGGGAACTTAAGTCAGACCACCTTCTAGAATTAAACCAAATACTCACACGTCATTGAATCCTGATAGACAGGTAGAGGGCGTGAAAACATCTAGTAGACCAATTACCTGCAACAAAGACAAGAGTCATAGAAAATTAGTCTGAAACATGACAACATTATAAGGTTAAGGTCAAATCATTTAAAGTCTAAACTGTTTTTGTTCAATTCCTTGAGTGTGCACCAGAGTTATTTTAGTTAACTAAAACTTAAGCCAAAAAATAAAAATAAAACTTTTTGTTACTTGAAATTATGGAAGCCCATTTCCGCCACTGAATAAAAAATAAAGCAAAGTAACTGACTTTTTATTTCGCAATTCTGACTTTTTCTCACAATTGTGAGCTATAAACTCGCAATTGTAAGAAAATAGTCTTTTTTCCCCACAGAATTGGACTTTAGTTTATATCACGCAATTCTGACTTCAGAACTCGCAATTGCAAAAAGTCATAATTGCGAGATGTGTAGCGAATCAGCTCATGGGGAAATATGAATAATTAATCATAACTAGTTATAATTAATTATAAATATTTAGATCCGCTGTAGATATTTACTTGACCTCTCAGGGTCAACTGTCTGTCAATTCTAAGAACGTTAATTTCCTGGTTAAGGGAAATTACTTTCTTACTGTACAATTCTACAACTCGCAATTGCGAGAAAAAAAAAGTCAGAATTGTGACAAAGTGTCGCAATAACTTTTTTCTTTTTTAATCAGTGATGGAAATGGGCTTCCATATGAAAAAAAAAATGTTAACTGAAATAGGAAAAAAAATAGCAAAAGAATAAAATACTTTAATTCAGCTAGTTCTCAAGGAAACATTTCCCATTTTCATTTAGTTTAACGATGTAATAAAATAACTAAAACTAATAATGAAATAAACTATACAGACATTATAAATAAAAAACTAAATATTAATAATTAAAAAATTAACAAAAAATGTAATAAAAACAGAAAATAAAAAAATAGAAACTTCAAACTAAGGATGTCCAAATCAGGTTTTTAGAGGCTTGTATTTTCTGAGTCACTTCAAATACATTAAAGTTAAAAAGTTATTAAAATCAATCCAGTTTATACAGGGATGTGCAGAGAGGGGCTCAAAAGTTCGAAGCAAGACACAACCCATAGCAACGCATTATGACAACGACATCTCAGATAGATAAGAATTAACTGTAAATAAACAATTTTCAAGTGAATTGTTACAAAAGTGCTCATCAAATACGTTAAACACAGAAGCGGGATTAGAATATTAGATACCAATCAGTTAAAAAAAAGCTTATTCGGCCCTGAGATTGGCTCGGGACATCCCGAATTCAAACTATTAATAAAATCTATAAAAGTATCTCATTGTTAATAAAATAACACTGGTGTACAATTCTGCACTTTAAACACATGTACAAGAAAATAAGCTGTACTTGTACATCATCTGTCATGACTGCCGTTGTTTTCTTGATGTTGGTGAGCATGCGGCCCACTGCGGTTCATCTCAGAGGAAATGGCACACAGAGTGAGATGTGTTGCATCCTCTGTGAAACTTTCATTTAGATTTTGTGTGGGCATTACCTTTATCTCTCTCTCTCTCTCTCTGCAAGAGGAGGAGTGGGTGAATTACATACTGGTTAAACTGTTGTTGCACTTCTGCCCACAGTAACATTTGTAAACTTTGGCCAACCTTGGCTGACAGACAGTGTTTTGGGCAAAGCGGCAACCATTAATTACACTTCCGTTCAAAAGTTTGGGGGAAGATTTTTTTATAAAGTCATCTCAATTATTCTCCAAGGCTGCATTTATCTGATAAAAATACATTGCAAACTGTAATATTGTAAAAATGCAATTCTGATTATTATATATATGTTGAAAACAGTTGTGCAGAGTTTTCCTCATTCATTCTGGTTAGTGGTTTACATTCCGTAAGCGCACGTGATCAGATCGCAGACACAGCAACAACACCCGGACTCTGTTATAATCATTCTCGGGGACTTTAATAAAGCAAACCTCACACGTGAACTGCCATAATTCAAACAACACATTATATGCCCCACCAGAGACAAAAATATTTTGGACCACTGCTACACCACAATAAAGGATGCGTATCGCTCCGTCCCCAGAGCAGCTTTAGGCCTCTCTGACCACTGCCTGGTTCATCTTCTCCCAACATACAGGCAAAAACTTAAATCTGCTAAGCCTCTAGTAAGGACTGTAAAGAGATGGACCAATGAAACAGAGTGGGTATTACAAGCCTGTTTCGACTGCACTGATTGGAGCGTTTTTGAATCATCTGGTTGGTGCTACAGAGAACCGAACACCAGGACATCCAGGCACAAAAAAAAAAGTTTCTTTCCCCAGGCAATCTACCTCATGAGCAGTTAAATGCTCTCCCCATTGTGCAATACCACTTATATTTATTTGATACCACCTATCTTAGTCCATCCCTACATCTTACTCTATTCTATTCCATCTATAGCACACGTGAAGACCTTAGCTTCTGTGTGTGTGTTTTTCTCAAACTAAGTGGTAATATGCTCATGAAAAGACTCTGAGCAGTTGGAGATGAATTTCATGCGTTCATGTCGTCATAGGCTGAAAACACCACGAGTGGCACGCATGCTGCTTCAGTATATTTGTAGCAAATGAAGCCATTCATTCACACGGAGAAATGCAGAACATGCAGGATTCATATTTAAATAGTCTTTACGCCTTTAATATTTACAGACATTAGTCTATATCATTGTGAAGACCTTAGCTTCTGTGTGTGTTTTTCTCAAACTAAGTGGTAAAATGCTCATGAAAAGACTCTGAGCAGTTGGAGATGAATTTCATGCGTTCACATCGTCATAGGCTGAAAACACCACGAGTGGCACGCATGCTGCTTCAGTATATTTGTAGCAAATGAAGCCAAAACATGCAGGATTCATATTTAAATAGTCTTTACGCCTTTAATATTTACAGACATTAGTCTATATCATGATTTGATTTAAGTGTACTGACCTACTTTTGATTTATTTATCCAAAATTTGACAAATTCCGTGACATTCCGTGTTATTAATGACTGGATTCCGCGATTCTGTATACGCTTTCCGCATCACGGAAACATAAGGACCTATATCCTGAGGCATTTTGAACAGAATTAGATAGATCTGTCGTAAAGATATTTAAAAAGGCTATAATCATGAAAAAGAAAAAAAATTTTTTTTATATATATATATATATATATTAAGCACAACACGTACATTATGCAGTTTTGATTTGCAGTGCAGTGCATTATACATTAATAGTGCATAATCTCTCCCCTTTCCCTCATTAGCTCACAGACAACGATCAATAGTTTCATAACGCACAGTGCTGGCAGAAGATGTGAGGATGCTCTAATAGTCATGAGAGAGGAAGTACAGGAAGTCACAGATTTTGAGGAAAAGAAAAGAGGTTCAGGTTCTGTGAGAACTTCAGAAATGCAGTACAAGCCTTTCAAAAGAGGATCTGTATTGCATATGTCAGTGAAAAAAAAAAGAGCTGAAAACATCTCTTACATTCTCGTGTTTCATGTGTTTGAGGAGCCGCAGTTCTCTGTATGTGCGCTTGGCGTGGATGATGGACTGGAACGGCCGGGACAGCTTCTTGACTGCGATCCTCAGGCCTGTCTTTGTGTCTAACGCGGAGCTGCGGAAAAAAGAACAACATGTTATGGATTCGATCAACACCGCAGACTGCAAGATTACCGGAGAGTTTACTCCAAGATTCACAAGCATTCCAAGGAAAAATGATACTGTAGGAACGTTTTGTTAAAGGAAACCTAGGAACATTCCTAAAGGGTTATGTTTGAAATGGTAAGATCATTGGAAATGGACATCTGAAATGCTCCATTACCATAATAGAAGTGGTGTGTTTTCATACAGCAAGAGTAAGAACAAGAATTCTCATATACTATTTTTTTTATATGAAGTAGTTGTAAAGAGGTGGTTGTCAGGGCATTGCTATGTGGTTGCTAGGG
>NW_015639108.1:583367-587582 GCF_001515625.1 Sinocyclocheilus rhinocerous
ATGCTCATGAAAAGACTCTGAGCAGTTGGAGATGAATTTCATGCGTTCACATCGTCATAGGCTGAAAACACCACGAGTGGCACGCATGCTGCTTCAGTATATTTGTAGCAAATGAAGCCATTCATTCACACGGAGAAATGCAGAACATGCAGGATTCATATTTAAATAGTCTTTACGCCTTTAATATTTACAGACATTAGTCTATATCATGATTTGATTTAAGTGTACTGACCTACTTTTGATTTATTTATCCAAAATTTGACAAATTCCGTGACATTCCGTGTTATTAATGACTGGATTCCGCGATTCTGTATACGCTTTCCGCATCACGGAAACATAAGGACCTATATCCTGAGGCATTTTGAACAGAATTAGATAGATCTGTCGTAAAGATATTTAAAAAGGCTATAATCATGAAAAAGAAAAAAAATTTTTTATATATATATATATATATATTAAGCACAACACGTACATTATGCAGTTTTGATTTGCAGTGCAGTGCATTATACATTAATAGTGCATAATCTCTCCCCTTTCCCTCATTAGCTCACAGACAACGATCAATAGTTTCATAACGCACAGTGCTGGCAGAAGATGTGAGGATGCTCTAATAGTCATGAGAGAAGAAGTACAGGAAGTCACAGATTTTGAGGAAAAGAAAAGAGGTTCAGGTTCTGTGAGAACTTCAGAAATGCAGTACAAGCCTTTCAAAAGAGGATCTGTATTGCATATGTCAGTGAAAAAAAAAAGAGCTGAAAACATCTCTTACATTCTCGTGTTTCATGTGTTTGAGGAGCCGCAGTTCTCTGTATGTGCGCTTGGCGTGGATGATGGACTGGAACGGCCGGGACAGCTTCTTGACTGCGATCCTCAGGCCTGTCTTTGTGTCTAACGCGGAGCTGCGGAAAAAAGAACAACATGTTATGGATTCGATCAACACCGCAGACTGCAAGATTACCGGAGAGTTTACTCCAAGATTCACAAGCATTCCAAGGAAAAATGATACTGTAGGAACGTTTTGTTAAAGGAAACCTAGGAACATTCCTAAAGGGTTATGTTTGAAATGGTAAGATCATTGGAAATGGACATCTGAAATGCTCCATTACCATAATAGAAGTGGTGTGTTTTCATACAGCAAGAGTAAGAACAAGAATTCTCATATACTATTTTTTTTATATGAAGTAGTTGTAAAGAGGTGGTTGTCAGGGCATTGCTATGTGGTTGCTAGGGTGTTCTGAGTCACTGTCTAAAAGGTGCGAGTCCATAATAACTAATACCAGCGCTGACTACATTTAAATGCAAATCATTTTCTGATTAGGGTTCATATTCTGGTTAAGCCTAATTAATGGGGGGGGGATATCAACAACATCACTCATTAGAACATGCAGAAACTAAGAAATACATTTTTCTACTAATATATTTATTTTGTTAAGGAAAAATGACTGGAAAAGTATAAAGAATTCAAAAGCGTGAAGTGTTTGTCATGTTCAGACCATAAAGAGTAGTTTAAAACCACAATTAATGGTCTGGTTAATGGTCTACAACTTTCACTTTAAGGGGTCATATGATGCTATTTTAAAGATCATTATTTTGTGTATTTGGTGTAACGGAATATATTGACATGCTTTAATGTTCAAAAACACATTATTTTTCAAATACTGTACATTATTGTAGGTCCTCTCATAATACAATGTTCTGTTCGATTCACAAAAAACGTGGGTAAGAAAACGTCCTACCAAACAGCATCCAGCCCCAATTTCATTTTCCAAATGAGCTTTTGGAACAATGGACGCGCAGTAACCATGGCAGCCCAGGCTGGTGTGGTCAGGAGAGCGAATAGGCTTTCCAGGAAGTGTAAGTAGGCCAGTCTCGCAGATGGAAGGAGACAAAGTTTCTTGCACTATGAGCATTCTCCAAAGAACACACCTCGCCAATGCGTCTGCTGGCCCAGACGAATAATAACACACCGTCACAGACAAACCCTCAAGAAACCATAATGAAAAGAATGTCAACATGCATGCACTCGAAAATTAAACGGCTATGAATGCATGCATATTGTATATACATATACAAACACACATATATATGCAAACTACAATTCAAAAGCTTGGGTTCAGCAAGATTTTGTAATGTTTTTGAAAGAAGCCTGCTCATCAAAGCTGCAGTTATTTGATCAAAAATACAGTAAAACGGTAATATTGTAAAATATTATTACAGTTTAAAATAACCATTTTCAGTCTTAAAGATTTTATATAATTTGATGAAAAGAACAGCAGTTTAAAAAACTGTACTGGTATATACCTATATATTTATCTATCTATAAAACATTTATTTATATATTTAGTTAATATAAAATATGAATACTGACGTATTATATGAAATGTATTTAATATAATTCATTTATTTTTTTATAATTAATGAATTATTATTAATAAATAATTTATTCATTTTTTACTATGTCACATGCCTGAACTGATTGTATTATCACACCCTTGAAAAAAGGCCTCATAGGAACACATGCAAATTTTAGGGATGCAAAAGAACTGATAAGACGAGATAAATCACAATCGGGTGCACAGTTTTGACAGACACGCAATGCCAACAGTGAGGTCAAAATCTGTACAGCTTTACTGTTGAGTCTTGAGCAAATGTTGCTCTTCCCTTTACATAACAATCGCTGCGTGACTCAAACTAGCTTGACGGGGAAGTAGGCATACTAGTTGAACCGTCTCCACTGCAGACGCCAAAGGGTGTGGTGTTTATGAGAGATATCTACTTACAAGCATTGTAAACAGGCTGAACATTAGGTACAGTTAGAGTGCTGAAACAGAAGACGGCTGCACGCTAGACAGCGACCAGGCACAGGACTGGTGTTCCACATGCAAGCTGGGTTTAATCCAAATGAAAGATCTAGCACAGAGAGCCGAGCCAATGACTCAGTGCTGATTGTGAAACATGGGAAACCACCACAGTGTACAGGAAAAGTCCCATATCTCTATCAAACCGGGACATGCTGATGTAGCCCATAATGGACATTGTGATTAGAGGATGATGAAGCTTATGCTTTTTCTCTGAATTAACTAAACTCAAAAGCGACTAACAGCCTATGAACATTCATAGCTCATTAGAAGTTTAATGTTGTTTTAACTTTACTTGCTAAACCTGTCAGTTTAAAACAACATTGTAATTTCACTCAGATATACGTCACAATAGAGAAGACGTTTGTGCCGACTTTAAATCATGACTTAGATTAACACATTGATTTAAGGTTCAATCAATAAAAAAAAGCTCAAAAATACTTGCCTTAAGCATGATCAAGAGAAAATTTAATTTTTATGATTATCTAAACTTTATTGGCCAATGTAATGTGCTAAAAAAATTTTTTTTTGCCTCGTCCTATGCTGGCTGTAAATCTTATTTGCACAAAACGTAGCACAATAACAAAAAGTTATAAAAATTAATTTTGATTTATCAACGAGTTGCAAAGCTAATTAATTGGTCTAGCGATGGCCAATTGCAACTGATCTATATCTGATGAATGCAATGTCCAAAACCTGACACATTCAGAAGATAAGATCACATACTCGTTTCTCCGAAAAAACTATCTGACAGCCAGTTATTCTACTTTGAAACATGCGTTCTGTTTTGGAATGTCTGTTTTTGTTTTGGCCTGTGTGATTCCGCCCACTGCCAATCTACCCAACAGGATTTCGACACCCCGGGTTGCCAGTGGGCAGAAAACACAGCGTACTGCAGCCATGGAAGCCAGCGAACGAATTAGATCAGAGCCTCAGCATCCATCTAAAAAGTTCTATGACCAGAGGCATATTAAAAAGCGGATAAATCAATTCATCGACTTGACGCCTTCCACTGTCAATTGCACTCGTTCCTGTTGGGTGTCCTCAACCTGGCAACCCGTGTGAGCGTCGAGTCTGAGGAGGAACACTATTTTGAATTTGGATGCAGTACCCATGTCAACCGCTAGCCGACAATATACTGCACCTTTAAATTTTAGTCAGACAAATCAACAAACATGGCCACCGGTAGGGTTGTGACGGTGAGGAAGTTTTCCCACCGGTTAATCGACGTGTGACAACACCGGGTGGGGGGGGAGTGTTGGTTCGTTTGAGTTTCCCCTCTTTTCTTCGCTTTCAAATGGCTTGTAAAAGTGCCGTGTGCATTTTACTTTCACTTTCAAATTAGCGGCAATTGAAT
>NW_015639108.1:590046-602454 GCF_001515625.1 Sinocyclocheilus rhinocerous
CACGGTTCGGCACGCTGCATTGAGCGTTTAGATTTTAAGTGTCTGTCCTCTAACTGAACTAGGCTAAATTATTTTTGTTACTATAAAAAAAATCTAAACGACAGTGGGGGGGCAGTGCCGCGGTGGGCAAATGACGTAACCGGTGTTGTGGCTTAACACCGGTATAACCGAAAACACCGTCTAACGCAGCAAGCCTAGCCACCGGCAGCCAATCAAATTTCAGCATTTTCTCAATATGAATGGCAGATGATGGCTGTAATTCTTATGTTGTCCACTAGATGAGATCCTTTTAGGTCTTCTTTGCATCTTTTTCCATCAATGTGAATGCCTGAATATTTCTGCATTGTTTTTGGAACTATCATGCGTTTTTCTAAGCTGTTCAGTATCAGCGGAGATTCCAGACTGTGTTGACTTCGCAGTACAAACACATAATATCTGAAAAGATACATGGCAGTTTTATCACCTATTTGTCCACATGAACGATTGGCGCTTTGACCCAGATAATCACCTCTTGCAACTAGCCTATATTTGTGCTTATAATCGTACTTTTGCAAACTATTCTAACTCAATAATTTAAAAGCCATTGGAAATATCCTATTGGGTTTTTGTGAAGGACATGTGTGATCAGCCGGAATCACTTATGTAGTAATATCATGTCATGTAAATTTTAAATACTACCAAAAATAATTTGACTCATTCGTTTCCGTTTATAAAAAGAAAAAAAAACGCATCTACAGAGAAGTGCATTTACAATGGAAGGCAACATGACAAAGCGCATTACCGTAAACTGAAACTATTTTTGCACTGAATATGGAATGTGCCTTCAACGCAATGACAAGGGAGATGGTTGTGGCTTCAGTTCAACCTCGCCTAGATCATGAAGAACTCGTGCCAGAGCAAGAAAAACAAATCCCAGCAAAACAGGCCTGAAGCAGGCCAACGGGGTTTCCAATGAAGAGCACCATGAGTCAGTCAGTCAGTCGGTCGCTGTGTTCCCTCTGCCCTGCACCATACGTCACAAATAGCTTCAATTAAATGAGTGAAGAAGAAACAGACACTGTGCTTTCACTCTGCTGATTCTATCATATATCATGTTCTTGACAAATGCACTCGGATGATAAACACCTCTGTTCCTCACTCAAATAATGGCTGTGTTTTACAGATGGATTTTCTCTTTGATCCAGCCGCTCCAAGAGAAAGCCCCAAACTTCCAGAGCGCCGCAGTCAGAGCCTTCCGGCAGAATCCACGTCTATTCTGTCAAACAACAAGACCTGAACAATGTGGGACTTTTGCAAACACACATGACAATTCATGACATTTCTGTGCATCTCACAGACTAGGAATCCCACTGCTGCACCCACAAAACACACCTCTAACAATCTCAACAGATCGACTGACCAGCATTATAGTGGTAACCTATATGTCTGATCCTCAAATTGGGTAACACCATGTCTGCACCGGACGCGAGCGGCACAACGCAATGCTGTCTACACTGGTTGCGACACGACATGACAAATCCCAGACAGTAAACCGATGCCTCGTTCTATTTATGATGTACTGACACAAAGTTCAAATGATTTGCAACGATCGCTTTGTCGCGTCCGGTGTAGACACGGCGCAAGGAAACAGATTTTTAGCAGTAACTTATAAACCTACAGTGAGCCAGGTTGTTCATCTATGATACATGCTTCTGTTGAAGCCATCAGCCTGCATTATTTCAGCTTTTTTTTTTTTTATATAAGTTTAACATTGGAATTCCAGGTGGAAAACTACATTACCCATGATTCTGCAAAGAAATCTCCACCAATCACTGAAGCGAAACAAGCAAAACATCCCAAAATAACTCTTTAGTGCCCGCACACTCTCATAGAGACCCTGCGCTCGCAACTTACTTAAATAATTGCACATAAACCTTATTATGCGTCAGAGAAATTCATAAATTCGTATGTGGAAATACAAACGAATGCAGCGCTGAAAAGGGGCGAAGCTACATAAGGTCTACTATATATGCATATTGCGCAATAAATGTAAAATGTTATTTCTATTCAACATCTATTTAAATTTCTATTCAAATCAAAATCAATAGTTTTATATTTATCTATGGGTTTTAATTTATTTAATTACAATGCTTCCATCAGTTAAAATGTGCCCTTGTCTTTTTGTCCGATTTTCAAATACGTTTCGCTCCAAATGTAAGTTTGTAATAATGTTAAAACTGACCTCGTAGCTAATTGGTGTGGTTCATGGCTTAGAACTCCTTAACGAGGACTTTAAAAAAAAATCCCTATGGAAAAAATGAATGGGAATCTAATATATAACAGCTCTAAGGCGTTTCACTGTTTATGTCATTCCACTTGTCTTTTACAGCAGTCCAGGTCAGCAGAGTTGACTGAAGCTGATTTTTGGAAAGCGTCTATATTTTCTCCTATTCCAAGATCGCTCGGAGTGGGCGGGAAATGAAAGAGAAAAAAAAAACAGGCTGGATTCCAGAACATCTTGAGCAAAAGTGCTGTTACATACAGATTCAGTTACATGTTTTGCTTGGTGAGCTAACTACTTGTTTAATAAAGAAAAAGATATGTTTAAATGTCTGTCTGAAACACAAATTGCTGACGATTGTTCATTGAATTGAAAATATCTCTTGAAACGTGTGACAGAAGAGAATGCAGTGCCCTGTAGGACGACTACACTTCTCATGTGAGGGTTAGATAAAGTGGCTTTATATTCAGCATGACAGACAGAGTGCTTCCTGTATGCCTAGAAACACGTGTTGCAGCTTCATGCAGGAGCAGGAATGATTGACGGTGAACACACTTGACCTGCTTGATTTACCAGACTGAAATGTCCTGGGAACACACACACAATGGAGTTCTATTTCTATCTCTGACAGAGGACACCGCTAGGACAGGATCCGCCCACATTTTTAGGGGCTGTCCAGGAAAACGAAAGAGACCGGAGAGGACACTCCTCCAGACATATCGAGGCCCGTCCTTGATGTCAGCAGCATGCAAAGAAATGCATTTCTTTCCTTCCAGAAAGCCCCAAGCCACACGTTTTTGCTCTTATTTAACTTTGCATTAGTCAAATACACACAGATATGAGCACAATCAATGGATTTCCTGCAGAGCTTAGGTACTGCGTTGGGTCACCACTTGATGTCTAATGTAAAATCTAGGTGTTGAAGGAAAACCACTAGTTTTGAGTAAATTATGTAATATTTAGAAGAGGTTTCTTTCTAGCAGGAGTCCTCACAAGCATGAGTAACCAAGCGCAGTGGTGAGGAGAACACTTAATGCTGGAATTATGAGTCAGAGCAACAACCCACTCCACCTAGCCTATGTTTTTCTCATAAGGTAGTTTTTCTGGAGTCAAAATGACAGATTGCTGATATAATTTTTTCAGCTGATTTATATCAGTTTTTATGACTTCTTAAAAATAATTATATTTGATAACAGATCATGTTTATGCATTTTTATGATTGTCTTTCATAGATGTTCAGTAAGTTATATCCACAAATGAATTTTAATTAAGTTTACATTTTTATTTATTTTATTGCCTTTTTACACAATAACAACCAATTATTACTTTATACTATTGTTTGCATATTACGCACTTATATATCTTTTTTTAAATAATTATTTTTTATTATAGATTATTTTTAGGTATGATTTTCATTTATATAAGATGTTTGATTACTTATATCCATAATAAGTAATAACAACAAATTATAACATATATACACACACACATATATGTGTGTGTACGTATATATATATATATAATATATACCGTACCCACTGTATATATATAATAGATTACTTTTATGGATTATTGACTTTTTATATATGTTTAATAACTTCTATGCATAACTGAGTTATAGTTGTTTAATTCTTTATAATTTTATTGGTTTATTAGACAATAATAACATATTTTATTACTTTATTATTATGTGTGCATTGCTCACTTATATTATTTATTTTAAAATAATATTTTTTATTACAGCTTATTTGTATTTATTGACTTTTCTTTGTAAAAAGTGTGATAGCTTACATTCACAACTTTTATTGTGCTATTCTTTTTTTAACACAATAGTTACCACAACAATAAAACCCCTAATATGCATTATGCATTTATTATTATTAACCCATGGCCAGCACGCAGCAAATCTGGCATCACAAAACCCACATAAGATGTTCAAAAATGCTCCACGCGATTATGAAGCCTAAAAGCAACAGTTAAGAACAGAAAATGATTAAACATAAAATGCAGTGCAATCAGTTCGGACGTAGCACCGTGCGTGAGGCATCTCACTCGATTCTGACGGACTCCTAAATCCATAAATCCATTCTCATTTCCTGCTCATTTGATTCATGCAAAGTAAGCCCAAAAATGTGATCTAGTACGCATGTCACTTTTAAAACACGGACATTCTCAAACAACATTTACCATTGGACAGCCACCAGTGGCTTCTGCAGAGCAAAACGTCCACAGCAATGGTATTAAGCGCGCCCTTTGCTGGTGCAAGACCTTCCTTTTGCAAAGAGCATGTTCTCACTCAACGTGCAATGCTGCAACATGGCTCTCAACAAACAGACCTGGAAAACACACTGGACCAAACGCAAGAGGCCCGAGCGTGTTATGCAAGATCTTTACGCGCGACATCCAGTAACCTTATAGATATTTACCACACGGTTCCATAAGCTCCAGAACCCACGGGCGACAAATTCTGGTAGCGCTCCGGAACCTCCCATATGGTCTTATTGAGCTCCTGTCGATAGAAAGTCGGTCTCTCCTTCTGGGACATTCCTGTAGAGGTGTGGAAACTTCTGTGCTGCTCTCTTGATCTCAGTGCTTGATATAAACAAACACAAAAACTAAGCAAACAAAAGCGCGAGCTCCGCGTTCAGTCCTATCCGCGTGCATTAGAGGACATCAGTCAAATGCATAAGTTCTGCACAAACTCCAGCTCTGCTCCTGGAAGAGTCGCGAGGTGGCAAAGCGTGAGATTTCTTCTGCGGATTTCTTTTTCTTTTTCTTTTTTTTTTCCTGTTACAGGTTCTCCTCTGACTAACACGCTTGACGTCACTGCACAAGGGCAACTCTCGGGACTTCGTCCCAAACCTCGCGAGAACGAGAACTTCTGTTTATTATGATTAATCAATATGAATATAAGCAACACCGAAACAGAAATAATCATTCACGACATGTATACAAAGTAACTGTTTAAATTATATGAGCAGTAAAATAATAATAAAAAATCTAGTAGCCTTTAGACTTGTCATTTGCACTTATATATTGTTGCTCTTTTGTTAGTTTTGACTGCTTTTGTTGTCCTCATTTGTAAGTCGCTTTGGATAAAAGCGTCTGCTAAATGACTAAATGTAAATGTAAGCACTGCAATATTCAGTATACTGTATGTATGCTTGAGCCAGTTCCTCAGTAATATTAATGAATAATATATGCTTTTATCTTTTTATTTTCTATTTGACATTAAACATATGTCATAATATCTCTTAAAATGTTCAGATACAGTTTAAAATGCCATATAAAAATAAAATGTATTGCTTTGATACTTCTCAAGCATAAATAAATAATCCTTTCGTCAATAAAACAATATATTTATCGGTAATAAAACAATAGTAGGCCTACTATGCTGAATTCGGAACCGCATACTAGTAAACTACTCTTACTGCTTACTATTCATACTCTTACTAGTACTTGCTACTTTTTTATAGCAAGTAGCAAGTAGCTTTATTATAATAATAATAGCATTAGTACTAATATATGCTTTTATCTTTTTATTTTCTATTTGACATTAAAAATGTCATAATATCTCTTAAAATGTTCAGATACCAGTTTAAAATGCCATATAAAAATAAAATGTATTGCTTTGATACTTCTCAAGCATAAATAAATAATCCTTTCGTCAATAAAACAATATATTTATCGGTAATAAAACAATAGTAGGCCTACTATGCTGAATTCGGAACCGCATACTAGTAAACTACTCTTACTGCTTACTATTCATACTCTTACTAGTACTTGCTACTTTTTTATAGCAAGTAGCTTTATTATAATAATAATAGCATTAGTAAAAGCGGGGGGAGGTGGTGCGCATCACGAATGCTGATCACAAACGCTAATCTGATTGGTTCATCCTTAAAAGCGCTGAGAAAAGGAACAGGTTCCACGAGGCGGTGTTCGGGTTTACAGTAACTTTTACAGCTACTGAAATCAAAGTGCACAGTGAAAAGTTCAAATTGAATTCTTATTTAAACCATCTCAACAGCACTGATTTAAATATGCTTAAAACTTTCGGTGGATCACATAACTGCCCGGACTATGGACAGCCCAGAGGTGTGGGATAAACCGCAAAAATCCACCGACTCTCTGCTACACACGACAAACACTAAAGGATTCAAATGAAAAGGACAACAACCGAACACACCTAGCTAGCACTTTACAATTGATTTACTCGCCAGCTAAGTGAATAGAGAAACGCAGTTTTCTAAATCTTCGAATCAATTGGTAAAATGATTAATTTGCTTCAAAGCGCTCGAAACACTGCACGCTGAGGACATCTGCTGACCAAAGACAAATACATACATAAGAAACCTCTTCTCACTCAGTGTTGTGTTGCATAGGATTACACAGAAATTATTTATTGTGTTCCACGTTTACAAATATGAACCTCCAACAACTAGCATTTTCTGTAGAGCTTGACTGTGTACATTTACAGGCTGAACGAGGATAGTTCAATTGTGGACTTTTGTACATGCAGAGTTGATGATAGGTTCAGATACGACATGCATTTGAATGCCTAAATACAAAAGAACATCCTGGCATCTACATGTTTGTAATGTGTAATAGACAAAACTGCATCAACACAAGAAAATATCATAGGACTGTATTACAGAAATCTTAAATCTTGACTTAAGAGTTGAAAAAGTGAAATGAACCCTCTTATTTATACATGTTAAAGATTGAACTTGTAGTGTATTTTCCACAAACGATTTGAATTTTCCCAATTATATCATATCATCCACATATAATATGATAGCAGGACCATTCAGAAAAGTGTTGACGTCTATGTTTATTGTAGTTTTATGTTAGCTGTGTATTTATCAAACCGAACCAAACAGACACGTCTCTACAATGAAATCACATGGTGTTGATCAAGAAGGTTTGCTTTTACATATATTATAAAATTAACTATATATGTGGTATCAAAAAATAATGTTGTACAAGTTTTGTTTTGATCTACTAGCATTACTAGTTTGCCTATTTGAATGGGAAGGTTTCCATGAAGTCTATGGAATATTTTTCATAATTTGTCCCATGCTGCAAACAATAGGTTTTATATGTTTATTATAAACATTTGGGGTAATTTAAATAATGACATAAGCCATTCATGACACCTAAACCTAAAATAGCTCTCAATAAATGACATTTTTGTAAAAAAAAAAAAAAAAAAACTTATATTCAAAAATTGTACAAGATAACATTGTTTCTGCCTTCTTTACTGTACCCCTCTAAGCCCAAGCAAAATAAGTTTGAATCCATAATAAGTTCTTCATTTCATCATCGGCAGGTATTACGGTTTAACCCTGATCCAAGCCCGAATTCACCCGAAATCTAATCTTAAGTTGAACATTTACAGAAATGGAAAGCAGGTCTTAAATCGGTGCTAAACCGCAGGTGGAGTCGGCTCTCTGTGCATCTCCTCCTCGATACTCGCCAGCACTGCATTTCTACAGGCGTTCAGAGTCCAGTGTCCCGAGAGAGCGATTCATCCGGGTCACTTCAGAAAAATCAGGTAAAATGCCATACACATACAGGACGCCGCCACAGCAATGTGGAGCCGTGTGCCTATTACTGCAGCTAGAGAGACAAGAGAAAACACACAGCGCGTGAAACCTCACTGCAACGTCATGAGCTTCATTACAGATCCGACAGATGGCGTACCTTTGTAAAAGACTCCCCAGACACCCTTCTTCTCAGACAAGAGCCAGCTGTTCAGACGGGGGACCTTCTTCAGGTATGCACACGTGCAAATGAAAAGAAGCCCAAATACAAGAATGCCGTCGAAAGAGTACACTGTGAATAAAGAGCACACCATTAACCCTCTTATTACAAGCAGCTCAAAAAGTGTGCTGTAAACTGAATTTTTAAAAATAATTTTCAGTGGCTTTAGGAAACGCTGTGTATTTTTTGTGTTTATGAAAGAAGTCTCTTATGCTCATCTTAACTGCATTTATTTGATCAAAAATACCGTAAAATCAGTAATATTGTGAAATATTGTTTCAATTTAAAATAGACATTCTCTATATAATTATTTTAAAATATAGTTGTAAAATATAGTTACAGTATGAAAATATAGTTAATATATACAGAATATAATAAATACAGAAAATATAGAAAAATAGTTTAAAGTGTAATTTATTGTTGTGATGCAAAGCTGAATTTTCAGCATCATTATTCCAGTCTTCAGTGTAGAGAAATCATTGAAACCTTTCTTATGCAGCCTTGGCGAGCATAAGAAGCTTCTTTTAAAATCTTAATTATTCTTAAAATCTTAAAACTTTTGATTGTGTGTGTATAAATTTGTTTAAACTTTTTATTTTTAATGAATGGAGAAAAAATAAATAAATATATATAAATATATATATATACATACATACATACATACACTCATTAAAATAATTTACTTTTTTTTATAATAATTCTTTTTTTAACAATTTATATGATGACCAAACATGAAATTTACTTACTCATATTAATTATCATTTTTCAAGGGAAGAAAAAAATATATATATATATATATAAAATGTCATTTATTTTTTTAAAGACATCCAGAATAACAATGGTAATCCTCAACATAGTGTATTGTAGTAATATACATTGCTTGCAAAGCTAATAAAATCGGATTGTTACACTCAAAGAAAAATATTTAGGCCTAAATGTAAGAATTTGCATTGCATATCAAATTTCCATCAATTATTTTGAACAAACTAATAAACATAAAATGTGATGCTGATTCGAAGCAATCTGAATAAATGCATTTTGAAAATTATGAATATTTAAATAAAACCAAAGAGTTGCAAATAGTTAACCTATGCTATGTTTTTTTTCCCTTCAGTTTATTAGTACAGAAATCTTATCGTTTCATTTATGTAATATGTATGACTGACAGATATGTTTGTTTATGTTAACAACTGTGAAATCCAAACATATGAAAATTTTATATGCAATTCAAATACATAAATCTTACACTTAGGCATAAATTTTACATTGCATAAATATTGTACATAAATTTAAAGATTCAAAGCAACCAGCCATGTAAGTTAAAACAATAAAATATAGAAAGCTGATGATTTGTCAACGACGCTTGATATCATAACACACCTTCTTTGCCAAAGCAAAAGGGGACATGGATGACAAATAATATTTTAACTGCAGAATGTGTACTGTACATACATTTTTACATAATTTAGATGTAAATGCGATGGCTGCTCCAGGTGGAGTTATGATGTTCACACAAACATGAGTGTGAATCTGTATGACTGAAGCTGTTAGACACCAACAGTCTGATTCTCCGCTGCATTTATTACGCTTAACGAGAATATATAAAAGCATTTAGATGCAAGAGAAGTTGCCAGTGGTCTTTTATTTACTCTCTTCATCAGTTCCGCAAAGACAGCGCAGGCTTCCGGAGCGTTTCCGGTGCCGCGGAATTATGGGAAATCCCCATACAGATTAAAAGCCTTCGCTTTATTACAGGTAATGCTGTCTGAGGTACAATAAGTCGTTTTTAGAGTAGGTAGGTTTCAGAGAAATCAAAATATTTGTGGTCTACAGAATAATAATAAATATATTATTATTATTATTATCTTTTTTATATAACGTTATCATTTTAATATAAGTATATAATTTTATAGATGTTATATATTATATATAATTATATATTATTCATAATAATAATAATATGTTTGATTAAATATATTTTAATAAAATAGGATAATAATAGTAAGAATAATAAATTATTAAATCAAAATATGTCACGTTATCTCTCACTCTCTGTATATAATGCTATATAATTTTATATATATATAAAATCCCATTATTATTATTAATAATAATAATATAGGTTTTATAGCTAATGTTATAGAACTTCAATTATTTAAAAAATAAATTGTGACGATAACAATAATTGTTTTTATAATTGTTAATGGAATGCATTGTGACTTGAGTGATTGTTAACTCTTTACAAAGTAAAGCTTACAGACTATTCTTTAATGCAGCAAAATTGTGAAAAGAGCTGTTCTCTTTTGTGTAATTTGTAGCACAATATGTCATGTGTGTCTGATGATTTGAACATCATTTAGAGCAGCAAACCTACAGACGTGGTGCCTGCTTACTATCCTCAAATGATTTAAAATGATTTGCGACTGACATCCAGAGTGACACAGATATGATTGTTTCTCTAATAGCGTCCTGGAGATCCTGGCAGGGTCTCTCAAAGACAGGAGAAAGAGACCATAAGGTCTGACAGTACTTGGCAGCCGCTGTGTTGGCATGTTTTATTTCTGTGTCCTTATTTCTGTTATTCCAGTGCCACAGTTAATGGGCTGTTGAGCTATTATTGGCTACCTCAGCTTTATCATGCTTTCTTAATGGTAAAATTGTTCTTCTGTTATCATAAAACAACATGTGGACCTTTAAAAGAATCTATGAATCTTGTTCCACATGCTAAACAAATTAGATTCACTATAAACACATTTCTGCTTGGATATTGAGAGAACAGGTCTTAGTGGCTTGATTTTTCTAAGCAACAAAGCAGGTTGCTTCTGAACCTGCATGTAATCCACTATCTGTCGATGGGCATCATCCAGTCCAGTCGTTCCTCCTACCGGAGATGTATTACGCAGGTAATCTGATGCCATTGGTTGCATCAAGCTGTGGAGCAACCAGCTTTACCTTTAAATCAGTGTGTTGCTCTCGAGAAGCGTGCCGTCTACCTCCTGCAGATTGACCTTTGGTTCAATATGCTGCTGTATTACAAAACACAGGGAAGATTGAACCTGCTTACAGACTTCATTACTTTAGGTAAGGGACCGCATGTTTTCTTAGAAATTAATTTGTAGTCATTTTGAATGTGAATTTGTGACTGGAATACTAGTTATAATAACTTATGTTTACATGACATGTACTTTCGAATTTCATGCCTTAAATTAGATAATTTGTTAATATTAGTTAAAAAAAAAAAGTAAAATAATAATAATGATAATATTGATTATTATTATTAGTAGTAGTATTGTATTTAAATCTGCTATTTAAATCTAAAAGTATTTAAATCTGCTCATGTTGCGTGGTACTTCTTTTTACAGCGTTGTGGAGCATGATATGATGAGCAGCATGATAACCAATCACACGCGATTCTGTTGAGCTTTTGAATGCAATATCCAATCAGAGGCGTTCAAGGAGTTTTGTTCAGTGCGCGCGCTGGCTGACTGAATTCTGCACTCTGGCAAATGTTCCCATCATTAACAAAAAATGCAGATGTACATATGATGTAAGAAAGAAATTCATTTCACAGTGTAGACCGCTTCATTGATGCTCAATGCTCTTTGCTCGCTTTCTGTACAAATTATTCTGTTTGAATAACCCTGGAAATGAAAGTGTTAAATGAAAGCAATTAAAAATGTTGGGAAGGTTACTTTGGAAATGTAATCGGTTACAGATTACAAGTTACCCTATTTAAAATGTATCAGTAGTGTAACTTTTTCAATTACTTTATTAAAGTAATGTAACTGATTACTTTTTGATTACTTTTCTAAATTTCTAATGAATGTTTATTTGCAACTGTTAAAGGGGTGGTTCACTGGGTTTTTTCTAGACTTGATTGTGTTTATGGGGTGCGGTCTAACATGTGTTAATGCTTCGTTTAAAAAAAAAAAAATGTTTTTCACATAATTGACCTTTATTCCACACCGCTCTGTCCCTTCTCTGAGAAACGGGCTGATAATTTCCTTCTTTTATGAAGCCCCTCCCTCAGAAATAGGCTATGGGCTCTGATTGGTTAGCTAGCCCAGTGTGTTGTGATTGGCTAAACCGCCTCTAGTGCGCGTCTAAATGTCCCGCCCCTCTCCTCAGCGGCATGTGCTCCGGTTGTATTGTAAACAACTGCATCGTTAATATCACTTATCAGTTTGAGCCCGATTGAGAAGCAGAGGATATTATTGAAGAGGATCGTGCAGAAACTGTGCAAGCACGGCTTTTAACGGTAGGCCTATGTTTTTTGTTTGTTGTTGTCTCATACTTTTCGATATGCTGTAAATGCTACTGCTTATGTTAGCTTTTAATATACAGTTTTATCCTGATTAAAGCTTTAATACAGTACAGCAACC
>NW_015639108.1:602707-607808 GCF_001515625.1 Sinocyclocheilus rhinocerous
TTTATAGAAAAATCCTAATACTGAACATGAGTCATGTTTTTCCCTTACAAAAATTAATCATGCTCTTATTATAGTAAATGTACAGTAATCATGTTTTTTTTTTTTGGGCAAATGGATTACCATTTGTATTTATTTTTACTACAAATTCCTACAAAGTGTAGCAAAAACCATGGTTAATTTGTGGTTACCATGGTTTAACAATAGTAACCATTGTCTTTGGATTTATAGTAATATCGAACCAGTCTGTGTTTTCCGCATCGCAGAAATTATAGGGCCGTATGTCAGAGTAATCAGTGCAATTTGGGAAAGAAATCAGTTAAATCTGTATGTGGATGTGTGCACATATTCAAATGTAATCCCCGTTGTAATCGTTAACATTTTCATAAGTAACTGTAATTTAATTACACATTTTTTCTTAGTAACTGTAACTGATTACAGTTACATTTATTTTGTAATTAAATTACGTAACGCCGTTACATGTAACTAGTTACTCCCCAACACTGGTAATTAATAACTATAAATACAAATTCAGTAGTATTAAAAATACTTTATCGCATGACACTCATATCTAGTACTTGCCTAAAAAGGCAGGTTTATGATACACTAACATTAGGCTTCATTAGGATTTAAAGGTACAATATGTAAGTTCAACGCTAGAGGGCGCGCATTCAAAACAAACAAAGGTGTAGTTTGATGACGCCGTGACTGAGTGTGGAATCATGGGAGTTGTCGTCTTCATCCCCACACAGCTGACGCAATCCGACGGGGCTTGGGCAGAAATCATGTTCATGGACAAGCTAATGTATTAAAGATTTACTAACATTGTAGTATGAAGCAGAGTGAGGCAGAAAGCCGTCGAAGCGAAACGAGGCAGCTGAAGCAATTGCTAATGAGGTCAAGGTTTCCAATTTACAATTACCATATTTTGTAATTAGGCCTATATAAAATATTTTATATTCCTAATTTTAGTGTAAACTCAGTCAAGGGAGAGATAAATACGTTTGAACGTTGCAAGTAATTATTTCTACAATATTACATGAATCACAAGAATGAGTAACTGTTTCTTTAATAAACACGTCTTCTTATTGGAAACTGTGTTTGCAGCCGGAGCTCAAGCGGGTGCTGGAACAGAGGAGACTGGAGCAGCACAGAGAGAGAGAACAAGCCTCACAGTCGCCGTCTAACCTGGAGCAAGAGCTGCACAAGAGACGTCAGAAACTCCTGGCGGTACGTGCTTACGGGTGCGCATGACCGGTGTTGTGCCCAATTTTAACCCCCTGCCAAATTATGCAGTCGTTACCTGATTGCCCAATCCTAACCCCTCCCCAACACCTACTCCTAAGCCTACTAATACTAGGGGGGGTAATAATCTGGGGGGGGGGGGGCCGGAATTGGAACACTGGGACGGCGGGACGCTCCAGTCGTAAATGTAGGACAGCCTCAGTTTGACTTCCTCTTTGCACAGACGCCCATCTCGCTGTAGCGTCTGATGCTTCTCCAACATGTCCTCTAAACTCTGCTTGTGAGTGACCAGGTACTTATTGCTGCAGCCGCGCGACTTGTACTCCGTGTCGAAGCGCGGATCGTGAATCCGCTTCACATCCACAGGGGCCAACCAGGCACCCAAGGACACGTCCTCACTCTGCCAGGTCTTTAGAAACCCCACGTTGAGACGTACGTAGTGCACGAGGTCGGCGGACAGCACGTAGCCTCCACCCAGAGCATAAGGTAAGTAGTAGTCGCACAGTTCCCAGGCACTTTCTTTCCATTTCCCGCCCGTTTTCACTCTCCCGCGGCCGGAGAAGAAGCCCCAGTAGAGTCGGCTGGGCTCCTTGGTCTTCAGCTCCTCTTTGAGGACTTCCAAGCGGGTGAAGGTGTCGTCGTCGGCCTTCAGAACGAATTTAAAGTCCACGTTTTGGTCCAACCAGGAGTACATGTGAAGCAGTTTCTGCGTGAGGTTCTCGTACGAATCCCGGAGGTCAGGGAGCAGGAGGAGGTCATGGTGACGGATCTGCTCGGTTCCGAGGTTCTGGAGGTCTTCGGCGGGTAAACCCTCTGTGCCGACGACAAACCAGTAGAGCACTTCGGGATCCTGCTTGGTCAGCCAGGTGCTCCGGATGATACTGCGACGCTCCGTGTACTTCGGCCCCGTGGTGATGAGAACGACCAGGAATGTAGAGAGCTCGTTGGCGTGAGGAGGCCCTACCGGCTGCTTCTGTCGTGACTCAGCCCGCGGCGCCGCCCCTGGGGACTCAGCCGGCTTCAGTGTCTCAGACGTACATTTGGCGAGGAACAAAAGGACGATGGCGAATAGGAAGAAGACACCGAGTGCCAGGGCTGTCTTGTGACGACACACAAGACGGACCAAATTCATGATGTCACTGAAGGACAGAAGGAAATCACACAAGCCTTAACTAAATGTGTGCAACCTTACAGCCTGTTCACACCAAAACGAGCATCTGGTGCAATAAACACACTTGCATGCAACAGATTTTTTTACAGAGAGGTGCACTGATCTCTTTTCCATCATACTGAAAAGAAAACAGTTCAACCATACGATTCACGCTTTTTGTCGTGTGCTGTTTGATTTACCTACTTCTCCGCGACATGGGTCACGTTAGCGAAATCTTGAGGGCAAAAAGGGACATGGTCCATTCTCAATAGTGTAGCAATGTATGAAGCACAACTCTTCAAGTCACTTTCAACTCAAGCAGCTCTCTGTTGGTCAGCGCAGCAAATTTGCACGACTAATTTGAAGAGGAGCGAAATCTGCGCGGGGAACTTTTTCGCCCTCATGCATTAAGGGCCGGTCACACTACACTTTCCGTTCCACTGACTTCCATTCATACAGATACGAATGCAGGAAACAGGAAACACAAGCGCTTGCGTAATTCGCTGCATTTCAAAGTTCAAGTTCGGTGAACTCTGCCGTGGCCTCTTGAATTAAAAGAAAGCATACTTTAAAATCATACTTTTAAAAGCATACTTTTTTTACATTTTGGATGTATTATATGTAAAACTAAATGTAAAAAAATCTCTGACCTGTGCTTTACTTCCGACTGCATGACTGGATTTGGCCCAAGAAATTTCGCTATTAATTGAGACCTCACATTAATTAATAGACACAGAAGTTGAGCAGCATTGCTTTGTGTAACTGGTGTCAACCCTGTTAACGCTGTACTTATGCTTTTCTATAAGCGCCACCTACTGTTCACATAATGAATCTGCACTTTCATTCAGCCTGTCTGCCGTTTTTTCCCCCTTTGGACTGAACAAACAAATCATATGCGAAAATCAGACCGAATTTTCATGTTGTTGTGAACAGGCCTTTAGGGTAGATGACACAGAACAGGGGTGCGTTTCCCAAAAGCAACTATGGTTGCAAGTTTTCAATGGAACTTACCAGCATAGTTAGCTAATGATGCTTTTGGGAAACGCACCCCTGATCAATAAACATCACAATCTTAGGTTATTTTTATATATATTTTTTTTATACATTTATGCTTTAATTCACTAGTTGTTTTTAAATGCCTTTTTTTTTTTAAATAACTAGTGATTTTTAAATGTAGTCACGGTACAATATTTTCTAATAAGGCAATAAAAACTGCATGGATAATAGTTATAAAATAATTCAGTTGTTTTACACCATTTTAGACAAAGTATAGCATGTCAACTACATAGACAATAATAATATAAAGAAACCAGTAAATAATACAATTGTATTATTTTGTGGAACCAGCTTAGAAAACCACATTGAGACCACCGTGCACACAGAGACCACTAAAGATTCATCACGCAGCGTGCACATTAACTTACCAGCTAGATTCCCTGCAAAGCGATCATTTACTGCGCTTCTGGCTCATCATGTGCATCTTTATTATTAGAGGCTGCTTTGTTTTGCAGTAGCAGCTGATGTGCTGGAGGTGAACCACAACTCTCCGTCTTCTGCCTCTCCAGACAAAACGTATAATATTTACACACAGCAGACGCACACGCCTCCCGCGACGACTGAAAACGTCAGACTAAAACATAAAGCATTTTGAACGCGTCATTTATTTATTTTTTCCAGCTCAAATGCACGCACACAGCCCGCACTTCCCGTTCACAACCACAGACTGAAGTCGCGCTGCTCTGACAGCTTCATCTGCGACCTGCGCCACCTGCCGGACTGGATGATTACATGCTCATCATTTCAGATAGTTGCCACTATGCAGGGACGCATTTTCCGCTGCTTAACTTCCATAGTACGATGTAAACCGTAGTAATATTGTCGTATATCTCTGTCGTTTGAACCGCATTTGTTAAATCATATAGGACTGTTGTTAACAACGTCGTGTGGTGGAGAAGTAATAACTTCTGATAGCTGATTCAAGATTGCAATTAAGTCAGATTAATCTAGTTTACTTACACAAAACACCAGAAAGCCTTTATATTTCTCTCTCTCTCTCTCTCTTTAAAGGGGTCATATGATGCTGCTAAAAAGTGATGTCATTGCGCAATGACGTCATTACGTAATCACGACGCAAAATTGTCACTACATCAAATCTCAGCAAAAAAATATTTTATGTATATTTTTGATTTGTTTGTAAAATAATATAAATGCATAATATAATGTTAAAATATAAGTATTTTTATATACAACATTTAATTATTGAACACTTACACATTTTTGAACGATTACAAGTTGTTGTTTTTTTATTAGCTAGTAAACTAGTCAAACTACACATTCTGTACAATTATAGTTTTAAGCAGTTTATTAGTATTTTGTCACTACATCAAATCTCAGCAAAAAAATATTTTTTTATGTATATTTTTGATTTGTTTGTAAAATAATATAAATGTATAATATGTTAAAATATAAGTATTTTTATATACAACATTTAATTATTGAACACTTACACATTTTTGAACGATTACAAGTTGTTGTTTTTTTATTAGCTAGTAAACTAGTCAAACTACACATTCTGAACAATTATAGTTTTAAGCAGTTTATTAGTATTCAGTATGCTACACTCTAAGAAAAAAATTCACAGGTTTTTACCTACATTTTTAATTATGCATTGTATTTTGTGTTTTCGGGTTACAGGGTTACAATGGATAA
>NW_015639108.1:608191-629284 GCF_001515625.1 Sinocyclocheilus rhinocerous
AATTCACGTGATGTGTGTACTGCTAGGCATCTGTGGTTTCCTCTTTTTGTGTAATTTGGATGGAAAATGTGTGCCTTTTTATTGTTTGAGTAACTTATCAAAAGTTGCTAAAAGTAGCCAAATAAAATTTTAAAATAGCTTAATTTGTTGCTAGGTGCTTTTGGAAGAAAAGGTTGCTAGGGTAGTCTGAAAAGTTGCTAAATTTAGCAACAAAATTGCTAAGTTGGCAACAATACATTCTGACATCTGATAGGAAACGTCCTATAGACCTATTGCAGATAAGCAAACACTAAAAAGAAATACTTCTTGCAGATGTCAAATAGACGTCTCTGTGATGTACTTGTGCAATCAGGGTTCATTGTCAATAATTTCTCTGAAATGCTGCTGTAACACATGGCAATCAGACGATTTCTTTTCTCCTGCGAGGGAATGTAGTTTCATCTTGGTGTTCAGTATTGTCATGTCCGTGCTCAGACTTTAAGCTGAAGCTGTTCCCTTGGATGTTTCAATTCAGGATCATCCAAAACCAACTGGACTGTCTGGAAGTGGGGCAAATTTTTATTGTTTGAGTAACTTATCAAAAGTTGCTAAAAGTAGCCAAATAAAATTTTAAAATAGCTTAATTTGTTGCTAGGTGCTTTTGGAAGAAAAGGTTGCTAGGGTAGTCTGAAAAGTTGCTAAATTTAGCAACAAAATTGCTAAGTTGGCAACAATACATTCTGACATCTGATAGGAAACGTCCTATAGACCTATTGCAGATAAGCAAACACTAAAAATAAATACTTCTTGCAGATGTCAAATAGACGTCTCTGTGATGTACTTGTGCAATCAGGGTTCAGAGGCAGGCGGGTATGTGTGCTGTCGGCGCAGGGAGGATGAGCCACCGGATGGTTCTTGGGACGAGGAGACAGTGGTCTGGAAAAAGGAAAACAGAAACTGAACCACACGTTCTTTACGATACACTGCGGCGCGGAGCATCGACAGAAGCGGTCACCTGACTGAGGTTGAGTGGTTGAGATCTGCTGGGCTCCTGCTGGTGGTCAGTGACGCGCTCTCCTGAGCTGCTCGGCTGCCTTGTTGCGGCGGCTCTCTTAGGCTTCATGTAGTAATGCTGTGCAAGACCTAAAACAAACGTGACGAATGCTTTTATAAAGAACTGTTGACCAAGCTACAGCGAATACAAATGGGACCACAGCTAATACTCGCCTACAGCCGATGGGATTTTGGCTGATATCGGGTTTTCCACAGGCTGTGCTTTCACAGATGGAGCCACCACTGCCAGGGATTTGGACAGTCGTGAGGACTGGACCCCCGCGTGACTGTTCTGGGGTTTGGGAGTCAGAGGACTGGCGGTGGAGGAGTCCGAATCGTGAACGGTCAGACAGCTGATCACATTAGTCCTGTGGCAAAAAAAAGTAGATTTTTAGGGAACATCTGTGGAATTTCACATGGATGAAATGACTTAAATATGGAAAAATTATATATTGGTTTTATAATTAACACTACATTCTTATTGCCAGACTTCAGTTCAGACTTCAGTGTGGTTTACAGAAATATGGAGCTACTTTACATTGTGAAAAGAGACATTGTCAGACTATAACTTGTTTTGCATTAATGCATACATTCCCATTCAAAAGTTTGAGGTTGAAAAGATGTTTCTGAAAGAAGTCTCTTCTGCTCACCAAAAAATACAGTATATCAGAAATATGGTGAAATATTACATAATTTAAAATAACCATTTTTTATTTTAATATATTTTAAAATAATTTTTTTCCTGTGATGCCAAGCTGAATTTTCAGCATCGTTACTCCCGTGTCACATGATCGTTCAGAAATCTAATACGCTAATTTGCTGCTCGAGAAACATTTTTGATGATCAGTGTTGAAAACAGTTGCGCTGATTCATATTTTTGTGATCCTGTGATGCCAAGCTGAATTTTCAGCATCGTTACTCCCGTGTCACATGATCGTTCAGAAATCGAATACGCTAATTTGCTGCTCGAGAAACATTTTTGATGATCAGTGTTGAAAACAGTTGCGCTGATTCATATTTTTGTGAAAACTGGGATATATCTTCTTTTTTTTTTTTCCAGGATTCTTTGAAAAATATAAAGTTTAATGAACAGTTTAATGAAATATACATTTTTGTAACATTATAAAATGTCTAGGCAGTCACTTTTGATCAATTTATGGCATCCTTGCGGAATAAAAGTATTATTTATGGAAATCTTACCGACCTCAAACTTTTTGTTGTGTATGTGAAAACATGGCGATCATACCAGGTAGTAAGCTCACTCACCTAGCAGGGTGGAACTTCCTCTCGTCCTCATCTTCAGAGTCACTATGTATGGTGATGACACTGACAGCAGGACTCGGGGTGTCGGAGATAATGATGGGCTGAGTGAGAATAGCACTGAATGACTGAGAGCCCACCAGAGCACTGCTGTGAATACAGAAATAGACAGACAGTAAATCTAAAGATTTTTCACCCTCAAAAAGCATCTGGACACCTAATGTACATCCTCGCATTAGTGTATCAAATCATGTTATTTGATTTTATTTTTTTTAAATAGTTCAAGCACACAAAGCAAAAAAAAACTGTTCGGAATAATAAAACTAAATTAACATACCATTGAAATATTTGAGTGTCAAAAGTAAATGGCCCAATACCTGCTGCCAGTGTCACAACAGACCCTGCTCCTCTTGTTCTGAGACCGTGTGACTGTGGACGTTCCTCGACTGAGAGACTGAGTAAGATTGAGGCCGCCGAGGATGTGTGGGTTCTGCTGGACGACGCCATTGTGCTGACCGCTCCGAGAAGCCCTGCAGGAAACAACCATCCAATCAGTATTGAGCACATTCAAACATCTACCATACTATAATGAAAGTTTACGGTTCTTCCTAAACATTCACCTCCAGCTTGAAGTTTGCTGTGTAGAGTTCTCGGACAGTAGGGTCTCCAGAGGCGGTTCGGTCACTACGGGCTGGTGGCTGGAGTTGTGGATGGTCATGCCAGGCACCTGCTGCCACGCGGAGGGTATGAGGATCTGCTGGGTTCCCGCTGGCCAGGCCTGCTGGAGGATGACAAAATATTTGCCTTAGTGACACTGGCACTTGGAAAAATGCTTAAACACTTGTACATAGTGTACAACTGATTGTCAATCAAATTTGAAATAAGTTTCACTGGCAAATGAATCTTAGGTAAAAACAGCTATGACCAAACCTGCACCACACAATGAGTGACAATGATGCATATATGGCCATTTAATTCTGAATTAAACATTTGTGCCATGCCAGAATGATCAAGAACTTCAACTAACATGCTGATGTGACATCACAGCACTGCAGAAAATACTACTAAATGAATAAAATAATCCATCAATGCACAAAAAAAAATATGCAATTCTCTCCCGGAGCATTAGACGGCTTTAGATGTAGCGCAGCCATTTCGTATGATTTTAAAAGCCAAGACAAGCACAGCATGCATAAATCATACACGAGCATTAAAAATTAAAGATGGGGGCAGGAAAGAGTAGTCCGGCAACCTGCTGGGAAAAATCATGGCTGTTAAATAGTCAGAAAACAATCAGCGTTTCCACAGAGCAAAACTGGCCAAAAGATCTGCCATGCCAGTATGGGCAGCACTAGAGTACCTGCGGACAGACATGGCTATGAGAGGGAGAGGATAGCAGACCTGCACTGAGAAAGAATGATGAGGGAGGGACTGAGAAGGAAAAGAAAGGGAAAATGAGCAGAAAAAGATTAGAAATAAATAGAGAGAGAGAGAGAGAGAGAGAGATCAGAAAGATAGATAAAGGAATAGACTAGAAATACAGAAGGGGTGATTAAAAAAAAGGAAGAGCTGAAAAAAAGAAATAGAGGAAAAACTCAAAGAAAAATTATAGGGGTCAGAAATAAAAACAGAGATCGGGAAAATAAATAAAAATTTAATTGAAAGAAAAATATGCCAAAAAGGTCAGTAAAGCTCAAAGAGGATCCAGAATGATCAAAGCGAGATCAGAAAAAAAGATGGGTGATTGGACTAAAGATCAAAGTGTCACTGAAAAAACAAACAAACAGAAGACAACAACAAAAGATCAAAGAACAACAAAAGATCAGTAACAATCAACTAGAGATTAAAGAGGATCCCGAATGATCAAAGATAGGTCGAAAAAAGATAAAGATCAAAAAGAGATTAGTAAAGATCAACAAGAGATCATAGAGGATCCAGAATTATCAAAGAGACATAAGTAAATAACAAAGAGGGATAAAAAAAGATCAAAGAGTGATCCGAAAGAAATAAAAGATATGGTCTATAATATAGAGAGACCAGAATGAGAGTAGGATTAGAAAGAAAGATGCATTTAAGCAAGATTTTGGAAAGAGCCCAAGAGAGGGATAGGGTCAATGAGAAATGATGATGTTAGTGGTAGAGCGCTGGGTGGGTCTCTCTTTACCAGCACTGTGGCTGTCTGCTCCAGTAGGGCAGGCCTTCCTGCCCCACAGCCCAGTGCCAGGGGCAGCGGGTACTGGGATGCCACTCCCGCTGTGTGGGGGTGCAGCGTGGCCACCATCAGAGGCGTACAGGAGCCCTATGGAGGAGGGGCACCATGGAGGGAAAGGGGCAAAAAGCACGGAAAGATTAGACAAAAGGTCCGACTCAGGTCAGGGGTACAAGGCTGTGATCTCACGTGCCATTTACAGGCACTTGCCAGCAGCCGAACAGGTGTCCATGCAGACTTTAAGGACTGACGTTTCCTCTCCAACTCAACTGGATAAATTAGCAGTTCATCAGATTGCAGTGATGGAACGTCAGCGTTAGATATTATGCCACCGTTTCACAAACAATGTGCTGTATGTCTTACCTGCGTCAGCATGCTGGGTTGAATCTGAAGGGGTTGCGTGGTCTGGTTCTGCTGGACAACAGGAACACCGTTCTCCATCCTGACAGGATAGCTAGAGCTTTTATTAGAAGACGGAAGGCCTTCAAGAAAAAAAAACAAAAGACAGTGTCTGTACAAATTTTTCAGAGTGTTTTTCAAGGATGGGGAAGCCTTGCATTATTGTATCAAATGAATAATCAATCGTAAAACATCCTTCTGAAATTCTGAATGACTCAAGCTAAAAGAAATACAAATTCAAGGCTGAAGAGTAGAGGGCGCAACATGAACGCAAGAACAGAACACAGGAAAAGAAACTTGGTAATTCTAGCAAATAAAAATGAAATAGACGTGATGCTTAACTTAAGTCATTTGTGGTTAAATTATCGAAGGTCAGCAGCAAAAACATTGGTAGATTAAGTGACAATTAAATCCATAAATTATTTTCGTGACTGTTGAAGACAGGATGTGCAAATGCAATTTTTGGGTGTCAATTATCACTTCTATGTGCTTGCGCAATATCAAAATGAGTCTTAAAATTGTACACAAATGAGCCATGACTCAATCTTTAATAAGGGTTATTTTTCATAAATTTGTTTTCTTTTCTTCCCTTTTTTTAATTACACTGGATAAGAAAGAATAAAGCCTTTTCAAGGCCAATATCAAAATTCAAGAAAAAGTTCTAACCTTAAAAGACAGGGGTTAAAAGTCAAGCACTTTCAAAACTCTGTATGTAGCCTGAAATGAGCATCTTAATATTTAGGACCATTTAACCAAATAAAATACCAAATAAGTCCAAAATTAACTGCTTGCGTCCCAGTTTAATTCCACCATGTGACGTCTCTGAGACAGGATATTCATCAAGAAAATCCAATGTTTTAACTACAAATGGATGGAGTCTGGCTTATCGAAGGGACATAAATCACCCACAATGCACCCTGCTCACCTTGGATTGTGGTGGGGGGGCAGACGATGAGGGTTTGCTGGAAAGGTTCGTTCTGAGCACACAGCTGAGTGGGGCGGGTCTGCAGGGGGATGCTGGGTTGGGCCAGGCCTGGGATGTTTATGGTCGCCTGCTGGTAAAGTGCCGGTTGGTAGTTAAGGAGAGGAACAGCTCCACCAGCGGATGGAACCTGAGAACATTTACAACAACGTTAAAGACTGATGGAAATCCTTATTGCATGTGTATTTTTAACCAGGTGGGTTTCCCCTCACCTGGCTGTGCTGGTTCAGCTGGCTGCTGAAGGTCACAGTCAGGTTTCCTGCAGTTCCAGGAACAGCGTTAGCAGCAAACAGGGCTTTCCCACTGTCAAAGCTACTGTTCCTTCTCTTGCAGATATCCATGTTCTGGAAACACGACTTCACACTACAAAAATATAGGATATGAGAACAAGTTTAAAACACATTTCTTCAAATTAACCAGTGCTAGAAGTCCATGTCTTCGAAAGGACGTACTGTGAGCTGTGTGGGAAGTTCAGCAGGTGGCTCATGGTCACAAACGGATGTGCCAGGGTCTTTGTGGGCATAATTCTTTTATCAGCGTCCAGTCTCAGCATCCTCTTCAGCAGGTCAATCAACTCCCGACGGTCCACCTTCTCCACCAACATGTCCGTCCCTTCTAAATGAGTAGGCAGATTGACCTGGAAACCAATCAGAAAAAGTTAGACTAATCTATTAAACTAATGACACGTTCCATCCTATGCATGTATTTCTAATTACCTGCATCATGTCGTCTAAACAATTGAAGATGTATTTTCTCGCTTCTTTTGACTTGATGCCCATTTCGGCCTCATGCTCAGATGGGGTCTAGAAAAATACACAAGTCTTAGTCTAGTTCAATATTAACCAGCCTTGTTTGAATAAGAAACTATTCAGTCATTCAGCAAAAAGTTGCTTATGTTTTTAACTCCCTACAGTATGGGTACTGACTTTTAATCTCCACAGTGGGTAGCTGGAGTCTGGTCCTCTGTTGAAGAAGCGGCTTGTCTTTGTGCCAGCACTCAAGAGATACTCAGGAGGCAATCCCTGTGTCTGAGAAATGTACCGAATCTGGAGGGGGGAAATCGGGAAAGGTCAAAGTTAGTACAAAGACTAGGAGGATTTGGGGTAAATTTCTGGGACCATAAATGATTTCTGCTGTTGTAGGGTAAAATCATTCAGTCTTTGATTGCCTAGTGTGACATGTTCACAGATGGCCAATTAATGGTCTTGGCGATGATTCGATGCTCTGTTTTGGACTACCGCCTTAAACTTGAGAACGCGAGTGCAGAATGACGCGTCCGATGTGTGACCGGCTGTCAATGCTGAATCATGGCTAGATGTCTTGGCTACAATTTATCTTACAGTCTGGCATGAAAGACTGTACATGTCACACAATCTGCCTTGTCTAGATCTTTTTTTTCCGCAAATGCTAATGTTGTCACACTGGACTAAAACCTACCGAGTTTGCTCACACAGGATAACAACTGCCTCAAAAAAGCATTGTACTTTTTTTGGATTTTTTGTGGTGTTCCTGGTCAGAAATGGCTGGCCTACAAAAACTGTGAATACAATTGTTGTTAGACTTTATGATTACCAAATATTGGATTCAATCTTGTTTTATTTCAATTAGCAAAGATGTTGGACTACTTTTTGTAAATGACTGATCTCAGGCCTCACTGATCTGAACTTACGCACCTCAGTTTTTAACATGAGCCACAAATAATGCTTTTTTTCCCCTCTCAAACACGCAGGTGCATAAAGCGCAGATCAATAAAGCCTACAACCAATCAAAAGGACTGTACAATATTGCCACACTGCTGCGACTCAACATGAATACAGTGCATTTTACAATGAGCCTCATTTGCACAGAAAGGAGGCATCTTTATATATAAAAGAATTACTTGATCAGAACATATAGCGCTTGCATGAAGTGCCACAGACACAAACACTAAGGCAACAAGTATAGAAAATACACAGTTGTAGATCTCCTTTAAATGACAATTGAGATGGAACTGAGAAGGTTGAGAGCTAATATTTTTTCTGATAATAACAATAAGATAACATGTGTGACCTGGTCATATTCTGAAGCTCCTGGATATAGCGGCCAGCCCAGAAAGAGCTCTGCAATCACACAGCCCAGTGACCACATGTCAATGGCTTCACAGAACGGCAGACCAAGGATGATCTCAGGGGCTCTGAGGATAGAAAGCAGAAGAAAAATACACTTCAATATCATAATCTATGCACGTAGGCTCCTTTTTTCTTTTATAAACGTGTTTAGGAGTCGATCGGGTGATTATTACAACATCATAATCTCTACTGAAGGGATGTGTGATCAATAAACATGCACAATTACAGATAATCGCTCACCTGTAGTAGCGAGACTGGAGGTAAGTCGAGCAGACGGCTTTGGAGACGTGACTGGCTGACCCGAAGTCAATGACCTTTACTCTGTAGGGCTGCCGGATGGGGTCCACCAGCATGATGTTCTCAGGCTTCAGATCGGCGTGGATGAGACCCAGGCTCTTCAGCTTCATCAGGGCCGTGGCCACCTGCTGCAGGATGGGGCGGATGTGCCTCAGGGGCAGTGGGCTGAACTTACTGTGCTTCAGGAAGTCGTAAAGGTTCTGCTCGAGCATTTCAAACACCAAGCACGTGTGGCCCTTTTGCTGGAAACACTCGTAGGAGCGGACGAAGTTGAACTCGTCAGCATTCTCCGCGCTGAGCCGGTTCAATATGCTCACCTAGAAGAGATATTAAGGGTCAATTACAAATAAGAGTGTCCACAATAAAGAAAATGGGAAACAATCTCTTCATTTAGTTGTGCCAGGTTTATAGAAAGTTATCTTTGTATTCACGTTGGCTTCATATGAATTTGAATAATCTGTTGATCACATGAAATTTTACAACCTCAATTAACTTTTCTTTGTCTGATATATCATATCTGTCCTTGACAACTGTGTGGTCACATTTACTGTTGGCCTGTGAATTTTTGCTGGTGAAATCCAGTCATTTTAACAGGGAATTTTGCATGAGGGCAAAATAATTCCCTATGCAAATTTCACAATGGTTCAATTGGTTGCATAAATTTGTTGCACTGACCAACAGAAGCTTCTTGGTTTGAAAGAGAGCTGTGTTTCATGCATCTACACTATTGACAATAGACAGCTGACCTTTTTTTTGCATGCAAAATTTCGCCTTTGTGACCACACCTTTAGTCAAAAGCGCCTGCAGAGGCCCCCTCTATCATATGTCCCATTTTGGGGGTTTTTCTGCATGTTGGTTACACAATACGCCATTAATTTGGTGGACGGATGTTTTTCAAATGCGGTAAACAGTTTAATATCAAGTTTAAGGTTTTAATAGTAATACATTTTGCCAAACTAATTATAGGGTTAGTTCACCCCAAAATGAAAACGGTCATCATTCACTCACCCTCATGTCGTTCTAAACCCATAAGAAATTCATTCATCTTTGGAACACAAATGAAGATATTTTTAATCAAATCTGAGAGATTTCTGTCCCTCCACTGAAAGTCTGTTCACCCAAAATGTTCATAAAACAAACCCATATGAATTGAGTGGTTTAATCCAAGTCTTCTGAAGAGACACGACTGCTTTATATGATTAACACATTTAATTAAATGCTTTTATTCACATATAAACATTGGTCATTGAGAATAACAATGTTTACAACATTCAAATTTGGTCACAGAAGCTCAAACATGTTTGTTTGACCCTTGACTACCAATGAGGTTCATTCTCACGCGTCACATAAGTACGGCTGAGCTTCAGTTCATGTTCGCTGATCAATGTTTATACGTGAATAAAAGCCTAAATTAAATATTGTATTAAAAGGTACAATACGCACGTTTTCAACGCTAGAGGGCACGCATTCAAAACAAACAAAGGTGTAGTTTGATGACGCCGTGACTGCGTTTTATTATAGCTTTATATTATGCCACACTTTAGCGCGTCCGCTGCTCCCGGTCGTGCGTATGTGGGGTAAAGCAGCGCTGTTTAATCATACTAGACACGTTTGAAAGTTCTGTTATAATAGAAATCATGTTCATGGACGAGCTAATGTATTAAAGATTTACTAACATTGTAGTATGAAGCAGAGTGAGGCAGAAAGCCGTCAAAGCGAAACGAGGCAGCTGAAGCAATTGCTAATGAGAGCCGAGAGTGACATACGGCTCGAAAGCAGCGGAGCTTTTATTATGCCACCCTGGATAATGTAAGTACACAAGTCAGCAAAATATATAACACTGTTCTAGTAGTTTTTGGATATTGTAATAAAAAAATCTTACATATTGTGCCTTTAAACCTCTCAGTTCATATGGATTAATTTTGTGGATCTCTTTATGAAAATTTTGAAGCGTTAAGAGTTTTGGGTGAACAGGCCTTCAGTGGAAGGACAGAAATCTCTCAGATTTTATTAAAAATATTGTCATTTGTGTTCCAAAGATGAACGAATTTCTTCTGGGTTTGGAACGACATGAGGGTGGGTGAATGGTGAATTTTTTATTTAGGGATGAACTAACCCTTTAAGGACATCCTTTAAGAGTTTTTTCCCTTTATGCCCATTCCAAATAAATAATCTCACAGTGAATTTAATTCAGAAATTAAAACAACAGGCTCATTATAGAATAACTGTATTCAAGTCACTGCACGTAATTAAAACTTTCATATCCCTGAATAAATTAACCGACAGATAGGACAAAATGAGCATAATGTCATTTACTTATTAACCCTATTAGCTTGAGGGGGAACACAGGCAAAGTCATATTTAGTTTAGTAAGAAAAAAAAAAAAAGGCATGCCAGTTGCAGTCTCTGCAGCAAAATTAGGCGGAAATGAAACCCCGTGAAATCTTGATAAGGTGATAACCCGAGATTGGAAAACAATAACCCAGAAACGTAGATACTATCATAACATACCTCGATCTGTCCCTGACGTGCATATGACGGATGGTTCTTCAGGATCTTGATGGCCACAATCTCATTAGTTCCTCTTTTCCAGCACTTGGCCACCTGCCCAAACGTGCCCCGACCGAGAAACTCAAGAACTTCGTAGCTGTTGGAGACGGAGCAGAGGATCTCGTGCTGGACCAGCTGGTAGTCCCCTTCCCCGTTGGAGCTGCTGCTTTTGGTGGTGGGGGCCGAGTGGGGGATGGACTGGGCGGTGGTCCCCGCTCCTCCCGTACGTGCGGAGAAAGCAGGAACCGAGAGCTCCTCCAGAATCTGAACGCTGCACTGCGCATGCGCACACGGCTTACGCGTGAGATCAGATGGCGCTGCTCAAAGTGTTTCCCGTTACTATTGGAAACGCATATTGACTCACACGGTCTCACTTCACACTGTAATGGAAGATAGTAGACACCCTTGGCATTTTTATAACGAATCACTAATCTAATTATTTATTTGGATGTTCTTTAAGCATGTTCATTTACATAATACCAATTTAATACGGAAATACTGATATAAAAATAGCTTACAAAACATCATTACCAGACATTATGTCTCTCTATATAAATATTACATACATGCATGATGACATGAAAATGTACCTTAATAGACTCTTGTCTGACTTTAGGCCAATGTGGTTTAATGGTGTTGACTTGTTTAGCCAACAGCTATAAGAAAAATAAGATATTTTAATTTAGAGGAAGTCATTTTCAAGAGTTTAAACCATGTTTTTGAAGTCCACTTACATAACCAGTGCTATGAAAAAGAAAGAATAAACTTATTTTTCTAAAGAAGCAAAGTTTCTCGGGGAACTAGACATTTTTTATGAGAAAACGCAAAGTTTCACAGGGGAACGGGAACGTTTTGCGAGAGAACGCATGTTTTTCTAAAGAAATCAAAGTTTCTCAGGGAACTAGACATTTTTTTACAAGGCAATGCAAAGTTTCACAGGGGAACGGGAACGTTTTGCGAGAGAACGCAAAGTTTTTCCGTTGAACTAAACAGTTTTGCGAAAGAAACATATTTTTCTAAAGCAGCAAAGTTTCTCGGGGGGAACGCAACATTTTTTTTTTATGAGAAAACGCAAAGTTTCACAAGGGAACGCAAATGTTTTGCTAGAGAACGCAAAGTTTCTCCATTGAACGAAATAGTTTTGCGAGAGTTTTGAACGAAATTGAACGAAATAGTTTTGCGAGAAAAATGCACATTTTTCTAAAGAAAACGAGGTTTCTTGGGGGAACGAAACACATTTTTTTTACGAGAAAATGGAATAGTTTTGCTAGAGAACGCATATGTTTTTCTAAAGAAAGCTAATTTTCTTAGGGAGGAACTCAACAATTTTGTGAGAAAACACATTTTCTCAGGGGAACATAATAGGTAATAATTACAATACATTTGACAGGATGTGCGGTTTTATTTTGTGTTATGATACATATGAATAAAAGACACTTTTTACGTAACGTATTAAAATGCACTTGAATGCATCCCATACTCACCGCTTGAGTGAATTCAGAACAGATGAAGGTGTGAAGAGTGTGTGTCCAGTCTCAGGTGAATATCTGTAAATGGCTCAGTTTCATGTGTGAACCTGCTTTCAGTCAATTCTGAAAAGTCCTGCAGTCACAAGTTAACGTAGTGACTTAAGAGAAAGGGAAAATGAAGGTAACATAACTTCTGTCTGCTGTCACTTTTGATTTAATAAGGAGTGGTAGTAAGCTAACATTTTCCTTACTTTTTATCAGAGGGAAGGCTTGCCATATGAAAATATACCAAATATTATTGCTTTTTTAGGGAAAAAAAAACTTAAATATGCACACATTTGCACATTAAAACAAAAGTGATTTAGATTACACATAAAATGTCACTTATTTGATTGTCTGAAGTTTTTTTATTTTATTTTTGACAACATATTTAATGACACACTTTATCCTTGTAAATATGCTTACATTCACATTTTTTACAAGACAATGTAAAGTTTCACAGGGGACCGGAAAGGTTTTGCGAGAAAACGCATGCTTTTCTAAAGAAATCAAAGGTTCTCAGGGAACTAGACATTTTTTTACAAGGCAATGCAAAGTTTCACAGGGGAACGGGAACGTTTTGCAAGAGAACGCACGTTTTTCTAAAGAAATCAAAAGTTTCTCGGGGGGAACTCAACATTTTTTAACGAGAAAAGCAAAGTTTCACAGGGGAACGGGAACGTTTTGCGAGAAAACCTGCTTTCAGTCAATTGTTAGCTTACTACCACTCCTTATTAAATCAAAAGTGACAGCAGACAGAAGTTATGTTACCTTCATTTTCCCTTTCTCTTAAGTCACTACGTTAACTTGTGACTGCAGGACTTTTCAGAATTGACTGAAAGCAGGTTCAGGTTTGTCTAATGCCAAAAGCCTTTCAAAAACCCTTCTGACAATAACCGGTAATTTTCTAGGATAAACCAACCATCATTTTAGGAAGCAAAATCTCAAATGAGGGGTCTCTACCTATTATAAAACAAGACAGCATTTGCTATATAAGCAAAATGTCCTGCCCCAACTTACCACAACATGGGAAAGAAAATGAAATGGCTCAAGCCATTGAATGGGGTCTTTAAAATTAGGCCATTGAAAGGTCCAAAAATTGAACTTTTGAATAAAGTTGAAAAAATTAGATGGTCAAATTCTAAAAATTGATAATCAAAAATTCAAATTCTTCCTTGAACATTATTTTGGATGTTTTCTCAAATCTTGATGGTTGAAGTCGCAAAGTTGTTGCAGAAAGTAATATTTCTAAAACCAAAATCACTGCCAGTGTATATTCAAATTGTTGATATCAAAATCTAAGTTATCCTTCAAGAACATAATTATTGAACTATTTGATCCAGTCCTGTGTATCTTAAGCTCACTAGATGTCACTGTCCTCATAGATGAATTACAGAATGGTGCCATGTGAATTAGACTTTTTATTCACATAGTTAAAATTCACAGATCAAGAATTCTGAATAAATCTCTCTTTAATTATGGGAAGCAAATCCTGGAAACCAAACCCTGGGAATCAAAGCTGCTTAACTCTGCCCAGATCACACAAGGGATGACAACTTTTAAAATAACATAAAAGAACTATAAAAACTTAGGCTTAGGAAAGGACCAAATCTAAAAACCAATCAATCCATGTTGTTAAAACCGAACACCATCCCCAAGTTCTTCTTTAAATATTGTCATATATTATTCTTTGAGATGAATAGAATCTTCATCACAGTCCTTCATGTCCTGCTAGAGTCTCTGAGGGCGTCTGGTTTAAGCAGGACAGCTGGTTCGTGTTTTGGAGGCGTGTAAAGCCATGTGCGGAAACTCCCGAAAGATGACAGTGCACGTGGTGACGCCTGCAAAGTGAAACAAGTTAGCAGACTTCAAGTATTCACCAGTCAAGTTCCTGTTCTGTTGCTATTGCCCTGCAGGAACACCAGGACGTGACTTATTATTATTGAAATAATAGAATATATTGTAATGTAGTGTAATATAATTTCATATGATATCCCCAGCACACTGCAAAACTTCCCCATAATAATAAAAAAAATCAGTAATTGGGCAGTTGACATGAGATGTTGAGAAGTGACAGTAGTTTTGCCATGTGACATATCATACTTAATCTAAAACTATTTTAAACTATTTAAAAATTTTTTTTTATAAATCCTTATATTATGAGACTATATGGAATATTTATATTTAAAGTAAACATTTGAAAAGAAATAGTGTCCAGTAACAGAATTTAAAATATACAATTTAACTTACTAATTATTATTAGTCATAAGTGCAATGTGTGTAATATAGAATATACATACAGAACCATGCAACAGTTTGGGGACAGTAATGTTTTTAAATAAATTAATACTTGCAATTAATTAATACTTGATGCATTAAATTTGCATCTAAAGTTTTCAAATTCTATCAAATAAATCCTTTTTTTTTTTTTTTTACTTTGTTAATCATAGAATCTGAAAAAAAAGTTTTAAACATTGATAATAACAATAAATGTTTCTTGAGCAGCAAATCAGCACATTATAATGATTCTGAAGGATCATGTGACTCTGAAGACTGGAGTAATGCCATCACAAAAATTTTATATTTCAAAATATTACAGTATTTTTGATAAATAAGTGCAGCCTTGGTGAGCATAAGAGATTTCTTTCAAAAATGTTTTTAAAAATATTACCTACCCCAAATGTTTGATAGATGGTGTATAAACGCATATAAAGTGTAAATTTGAAACTAAAGTTGTTGAAAAATTATAGGAAATTTGTCAACTACCCAATGTGATTTTGTGAAGAGAAAAAGTGAGAAAAAATAAGGTTTCCTCTGAGGCCTTATTGATGAGCAGCATTTTTCAAGATTTATTGAGTCAATCACTTATTAGCACACAAGTATAAGCACAGTCACCTTTTAAAGTAAGAGACCCGTAAAGTAACCACCATTACAAGTGAAAGACCCGAACCCAGTAGTGAACAGTCTGTAACATCACTCACTCGTGAACTCTTGCGCTTTACCCTCAATGGACTCGCAGGTATACTGGGTTCTAAAAGAGGAATAATACCTAGTAAGACAATGTTGCCATCACAATATAAATTACAATAAACACAGAAATCATCTCTTATATGGGAAAACTGCATTATGGGTGAAAAAAAACCCTCACCCCCACACTTCACGGTCTGCAAAAGCCTTCGAAATTCCTTAAACACACACAGCTGTTGGTAAGGAATCTCAGACTGATGCAGAGCGTGTCGCAAGAGAGAAAGAGCAGAGCAGACATACCAGCTCAAGACTTTGTCTGTTTTATTGTTTGTCAGTGTTTCAAAAGACAAGCTTCTTTTTATAGATTTCTGTCGTACAAACAATAACAATACAAGAATGTCTCCAAACACAGAATGTCATCTAACAGTGTGAAAACAGATTGTACCGAATGTTGCAAGAGAAAACGAGTTAAAGGTCCGAATGCAAGAACCACAGCTCAACGAAGAGAGAGAGAGAGAGAGCAAGCAGTTGAGAACAGTTCAAAGGTCAAAGCATATTCACAGCACAGAAGCATTTTTCAGTTCAACTTTGTTAAAAACACATCCAGACACAACGACTGAACTGGTCCCTCGTTGGCGACTATCTATTCTATACACTGTCTCTATTTTCAGATATTAAAAGCTAAATTTCAGCTGACCGAATGTTTCTGTAAAACAACAACTGAAGATGTACAATTACATTTTCCTTTCTCCAAGCACATTTTGATTGAGATGAAAATTTGCACTGAAAAGCTATTCTTTGCTTTGTAGCCTACCTGTTTAAAGGTGAAGTGTGTAGTTTTGTTTTCAATGTTTGAATATTTTTCTATGTCAGCTTAATATGAAGAAACTAAGTAAACCATTTGTAGGTTGAATCCCCCGAAAAGCATAAACACTCGATCAATCTATGAAACATTGCTCTGTTTGAGCATCCGACCTGCCTGACATAGCAACAGTGGCTCAACCAATAGCATAAGTGTGGGGGCGGGACTATTTATTTGTTGACCAATTGCAGACGTGTTTGGTTTGAAACGGCCAATATTATTATTATTATTTTTACATATTTCACCTTTACTTGCAAAATTCCACCCACAGATGGCGGTGTCACACAGAATCCTATCCCCCTTACTCCCCAAAGTTATTCCTTTAGCTGAGACAATTTGTTATGGGTACTATATTCATTGCCCGATTAGAAATCCTTTGTAGTCTTAATCATTAAAATGTTAATGAATGTCTTCTAATTTTTATATTTAATTACTGAAGTAAAAATGGTCATATTCTTTATTTCTGTTAGCCTATACTTGGAAAGCTAACAGCTTAGCCTACTTAGCATAGTGCTAACTGCTTAAGAAAAGTGCGGTATCCAAAATCGAACACTGTAGTACTAAATTTGGTTTGCAACTTGCTTCGTGACTGTTAAAAAAGTATGAATGTGTGTAATACGTACTACATCCGCGTTATGTGACCTACAGTGTCAGTTGTGTCACTTCACTGGCCTCATGGGATAGTAAAGTGTCCATCAGATGCGCACTTCAGAATCTTGCAATTATCCCGCTAGTAGGTCAACTTTTCGACTGTTTTATTAATGCTATGAATATATACTACTCAGATCTCATACGGTTTTTCACCTACTATATAGTATGGAAGTAGACATATTCGGATGCATTTTTTTCAGGCATTAGAAAGAGAGACAGGATTCTGATGGCGTACTCTTAGAACTGGGATCATCTGAACCAAACGTGGGCAAAAAACACGGCGCAGATGTCTTCTGTGGTCATGCATTTTTACATAATGACAGAATCAGGTGGCTAAAATAAGGAACCATGCTTGCTAATGCAGACAGGCACTTTGCCTTGGTATGCGAGCGAGTAAACGCATGCAAATGCTGACTGCTTCTACAGACAGACTGCGATAGACAAGCATTTCACTTAAAGAAATCATATGACAGTCATTTGGGAGCTTGGCAATACAAGTACAAATATATAAAACAGACGGTTGCTATAAGTTCTATAAATAACTTAGAATAGCTGACATCTCTTAAAGGGGCCAAAACACCCGTTTTATTAGCATATGAGGGGAGTCCGATGTGTTTTTGAAATGTAAAAGACAAACAAAAAAAGTCTAGTTAGTCAAACGTAAATGCCTTCTTTCTTTACTAAACGAGAAAATTTACATGGATACGGTTTTTCCGTATTCCAGTTATCATTGCACTAATCCTCAGGACGGAACATAAATTAAAAACACAACAAACAACATTTACAAGAATTCAGTTGTAAAAAAAACAAAACAAAACAAATACTGTCGGTAGGAAAAGTGCGCACAGTCATATTTTACACATAATGACTCAATAACACTGTGAAATGCTGTTTTGAATTGCTAATGAATTCGAATTCATTCGAAACAAATTCGATTAGGCTGTTAATCCATCAATTGATCATGATTAACGTCGCGTTTGAATGATACACAATTCAAAACAGCGCTCTAGCCGTCGCATACTGTAAATAGCCGTTCCATTTCAATATTTTGTGTTAACCACATACATACATACGAACACAATGTGTAAACTAATCGGTCAGGTGGGGAGGAGGTTGAAGATAGCACTCGATCCTTGCTAAAGCTATTCCTGCTAAGGGCTACAAACTTAAGATAGTTCTACCCACAGTGTGTCAGCACTCAACAGCGCCCCCTAGCATTCGTCAATCGAGAGGCAGATAAACTCCTGAATACACTTTCTATACTGCTGCTCTGTGGGACTACTGCTGTTTCCACACCTATTTCGGACCAGAACTTTTATGTGTGGTTTGCCACAGCTGTGAGTCATTTCTTACCCCGTGTGACCCAGGCACGTGGCGTGGTGCAGAGGTGCCCGTCCTCGTATGTCCCTCTGATTGACATCTGCTCCATTCTGCAGCAGGAACTCACAGGCTATCAGAGAGCCCTATGAGAGAGACGAGAGATATCAAACATTAGTAGAAACTAGGGCTGTCAAAATGGCTGAAAAACGAAATTCAAATGTACTTAAATATTATAAAAATTCGAATTATATTCGAATTTAAAATGCGGTTGAAGATAGCACTCGATCCTTGCTAAAGCTATTCCTGCTAATGGCTACAAACTTAGGTAGTTCTACCCACAGTGTGTCAGCACTCAACAGCGCTCCCTAGCATTCGTCAATCGAGAGGCAGATAAACTCCTGAATACACTTTCTGTACTGCTGCTCTGTGGGACTGCTGCTGGGGTATTGACCTGGCTGTCCGAAGGGCCCGTCCGCTTCTCGCATCTCCTCATTCATCCGGGCTAACCGCAATCTGACCGAGAGAGAGAACACAAGCATTGTTTCATGTGCAGTGACACTCGGGGAGAATCTACAAAGGGAAGTGAAGTTCCTGACTCACAATGTGACGATGTCTGCGTTGGCTGCCTGAACAGCGATACTGAGAGGGTCCTGCCCGTCCTCATCGACCTCCATCTGAGAGGCTCCTCGCTTCAGGAACAAACACACCTGTCTGTGGGCACACGCATGCAGTACACAAAGGGTTAAATGATGAGTTATTCAGAGGTAGATCTGCAAATTACTGAGGTTTGGACAAATTTGCCTCACAGATTGACGATACAGTTTGATGTTAGCATGTGGCTAAGCTAACAACCCGGCACTCTCGTAAACAAACAATCCCTCACACAAATTTTGGGTGAAACAGTCCATTTAAATGAAGTTGAAAGTTGAAATTTCGCTAATGTGCTATGCTTTTACATTGAAACAGAGACCTAAGTCTTATCTCAAAGAAGGTGAAATGTTTTCACATGGATCAGTTAGCAACCATCTAGCAGCTAGCAAAAACACCCTAGCAACCATCCAATTACCTAACAACCTAAACACCCTAAAGGGTCTGTAAAAGTTCTTTGTTTAGGGTTAAAAAGACGTTTGAAACACCTGAGCAGTGCTATACTGTTAGCAATGCCTTCCACGCTGCTGGGAGCAGCATTTAGATGAATATGTGAATATGAGCTGTACACTTTTCTCTCAATAACAAAATAAACACAAAACAAAAATGACAGGGGTGAGAAAACAGCAGTGTCTGTCTGCAGGACTTTGGCAATCCGGTCAAGTCAAGTCATGTTTGTTTATCTGGTACTATTTTACAACAGATTGCTTTAAAGCAGCTTTACAGTATCAAACAAGAAAAAGTTGATTAGAATTACAACTTAAATTTCTACTATACTGCAGCTCTCCAGTGTGTTCATGTTTTTACTCGCATCTGACCTCGACGAACTGAACAGAAGAAATGAACCATATAAGATTCCACATCAAAGTAGGTGGAGCCCCAGTAATCGCCAAAGAGCAATGGTAAATCAAAGGTGTTTACCAGCCAGAACTTTTCCAGAAGGTTCTCTTTGGAAAGCTGTTTCGAACACCCAAAACCAACTCCAAAAAAATGAGTCTGGCCTGATTTTGTTGGAAATTACATCACACCAGTTCGTTCTTTGATTCCACTTGAAGTATAAAGGTGCCTCAACAGCTGCATATTAATATTCTAGCAATCCCTTAGAATTGTGGCAGTGAGTTTTACTCCCTGCTGTTTGGCAATGAATTTTAGAACTAAACAGTCTAGGTAGGCAGATCACTAGGTTTCGGACTAGGGGTGGAACGGTTCAACTTACTCACGGTTGAAAAAAACCTGCCATAAAGTCTCAATATATGTTTTTTCAAAGTTGAACTTGCATTAATTTTACTTGGCTTTCTAAACATGCGGCTCTTTTGTGTGAGATGCGAGTGCAACGGTGATAGATGTTCCTCTAGAAAATGCGTGAAATATGTGTTCTGTGTGAACGGCTTGGTTTCAGTTTTGACGTAAAGAAGATCTTCTCCACATTTATGTTCCTTTTTCCCCGCAATATTTGTAATTAACAACGCAGCAGCGCCGCATCTAGTGGCTTCAACTGGATAGGCTAACAAAAACATTAAAATGCAACGACACTTACATCGTCATCGCATCTCGTGCGCCACTGATAAAGCTGCCTCCTTAGCGCACACCTAAAATTCGAATGCAACGTTTTTGCATTCGAATATGGATTTTTATTTTAACATTCGAAATTCAAAATTTTTTTTTGACAGCCCTACTAGAAACACTGAATAAAGTAAACACCGTAAATTTACTCTACTAGCAGTACATGAAGTATACACTGCAAAAAAAAGATTAAATTAAAACAGAGTATGTTTTATAAGAAAATAGTATTTCAGTCTTTCTGCTTCCAAATTTCTCGTTTATTTTTAAGCAATTTAATGGAAAATGGTTTCAAAGTAAATCCTACACCAAATTTTGTTCGGTGTAGGAAGTCTCACCCCTGCGACGGCTTGTATTAATGGACTCTTGCTTTCATCCTCCTCACTGACGGAGTTGACATCTGCACCGTGCGCGAGCGCCTCTGCCATGACCGATAGGTTCCTAGCCCGTGACGCCTTATGAAGCAGCGTCTTTGGGTCAGAATTTTAGAACTAAACAGTCTAGGTAGGCAGATCACTAGGTTTCGGACTAGGGGTGGAACGGTTCAACTTACTCACGGTACGGTTTGTATCACGGTTTTAGAGTCACGGTTTCGGTATGGTTCCCCCCATATCGATGGTGCTATGTTTAGGAAACTAAACTATACTGTTAAATAAAAATAAAGAAAATAAGAATAATCTATCTAACTAGAAGCAACAGCACAAATAAATAAAATATAGTAAAGACACAAATAAAATAAA
>NW_015639108.1:629409-641181 GCF_001515625.1 Sinocyclocheilus rhinocerous
CTTCCAAATTTCTCGTTTATTTTTAAGCAATTTAATGGAAAATGGTTTCAAAGTAAATCCTACACCAAATTTTGTTCGGTGTAGGAAGTCTCACCCCTGCGACGGCTTGTATTAATGGACTCTTGCTTTCATCCTCCTCACTGACGGAGTTGACATCTGCACCGTGCGCGAGCGCCTCTGCCATGACCGATAGGTTCCTAGCCCGTGACGCCTTATGAAGCAGCGTCTTTGGGTCAAGCTCCCTGCCGTCCTCTGGATCCGACGCTTCCTGCTCGATATCAACCTCCCCACTGGACTCATCCGAGTCCTCACGCTCTGCAATAAAACATGGGAGATGAAGAAGGGGACAAACACGCAACAGATAGACGTACCAATGTAGGACGTCTTCTCACCTTCCTCAGTGACGCTGTCCACCACTGAGCCGAAAACGAGTATGTCTGTGCTGCCGTCAGTACTGCCGCCAAGCCCGCTATCACTGCTGAGACCTGCAGGGCCAATGGGTGCCAAGCGAGGGACACGTTACTCATGACCTTCTCAAACATTCAGTGCTTGACCTCTCACACAATGCATTATAAAATTTGTCTGCAACAGGCAAACATGCAGACTGAAGTTCCTGTAGCCACTCTCAAAACAACGTCTTTATGAACTAAACAGCAGGAGATATATGGGATGGACTTGTCTCATGGTCTTTAGAAGGTAAAGTCGTATGAGGAACTTACTGCGAGGCCCTGAGCCTGTGTCGAAGTAAGAGAAGAGCGAATCAAGTTCGTCGGGACAAAACAAGGATTCTCTCCGAAACTTTGCAGCTGCCGCAGCTGAGGAGGACAAATAAAGAAGAACATCATGCCAACTTTTCACTTTGCCTAACCCTCATAATGCATTCAAAATCTGTATTTTCTCATTCCATATTTTATAAAACAGTCATAACATATAATATTTTTCAACTAAAACCATATTGTATCTGATCATTAATGAGTGAGAATTTTTTTTAATGTTATTATTTTTTAGGTTTTACATGTTACTATGTTATTACCATGTTATTGCTGCATTTACTCATTTTTATTATTCAAAATTGAGATATTTTTTTTTTTGAAATTTCAAAAAGCTATGATGCAATATATCTTTGTTTTGATGCAGTTTATCTTAGTTTTGAATATATCATTGTACAAAATTTATAAGACCAAACAATGTGAGAATTACCAGTATTAAAGGGTTAGTTCACCCAAAAATGAAAATTAGCCCATAAATTACTCACCCTCAAGTCATCCTATGAGTATATGACTTTCTTCTTTCAGACGAATTATATTAAAAATTGTCTTTGATCTTTCAAGCTGTTTAATGCCACTCAGCGGGTGTTGCATGCATCAGTCCAAAGTTAAATAAAATGTGCCCATCCATAAAAAAATAAGTGTCTCACACGGCTCCGGGGGGTGAACAAATATGAACGTTTTGAATATGGATATTTTTCTTACAAAAATGCATCGATTCGCTACAGAAGGCCTTTGTTCACCCCCCGGAGCCGTGTGAGACACTTTTTTTTTATGGATGGGTGCATTTTAATTAAATGCTTTTGGACTGATGCATGCAACACCTGCTGAGTGTCATGAAACAGCTTGAAAGATCAAAGACTATTTTTAATATAACTCCGACTGGATTCGTCTGAAAGAAGAAACTCATATACACCTAGGATGCATTACAATGAATGGCATTTAATTAAATTCCTTTGAATTTATAACTCATGATTGCTCAAAAACATTCAGACATGAAAACATATTCATAACAAAACAACATCAAAACAACATGAATATTACTCATTCATTTTTTTTCATACAAAAAAAAGTAATTTTACTTTAATTAAACATTCAGATTACAAAAGTGATAAAATTTTTCATGCTGCAATGGCTCATCAATAGGCGTACATATGTTTTTTTTTTTTTATTCAGTCCAAAATGTGTGTGAGATATGGGGAAAGGCTAAATATATTTTACAAAAAGTATTTTTGGCACTAATGGTACTCCATATATACCTGGTCCCAAATGACGCTTATATCTCGTAAAAAAAAGAAAAAAGAATGATGCATATTTTGAGGGTCTTAAAGTAATTAAACATTCAGATTACAAAAGTGATAAAATTTTTCATGCTGCAATGGCTCATCAATAGGCGTACATATGTTTTTTTTTTTTTATTCAGTCCAAAATGTGTGTGAGATATGGGGAAAGGCTAAATATATTTTACAAAAAGTATTTTTGGCACTAATGGTACTCCATATATACCTGGTCCCAAATGACGCTTATATCTCGTAAAAAAAAGAAAAAAGAATGATGCATATTTTGAGGGTCTTAAAGAATTTGGAAAGTTTTGTTCCCTTACTAAAAATGGGTTATTTTACTTTTTTTTATATTTTTTTTATATATCTCTTACAGGTCAAAACGAACCCGAATGAGGGCTAACTCAGAAAACAGTAGAAGAAATATGTTCAGAAATGACAAAAGCAAGTACCAGCAGAGAGATTGGCTGGCGACATGATCCTGGCATCGTGCCTGTATTTCCGGCGGGTTTTAGGGGCTCTGATGGAGCTGTTGTGTCTCCTGCACTTCTTCACGTTCCAGTGGTGAGATTTTCTGCTCCCCTCCACCAGGGCCTCGGAGCCACACATCTTCTTCAGAAACTTCCTCTCCACATATTTCGCTTTGATCCACGCTTCTTTCTCCTGCCTACATAAAACATCAGAAGCACAAACGAGAGCTTCCATCATTGAAACATTCACCATATGAAAATATAATGACATCAAAAAGAAAAAAATATTATCTTAGTCATAGATTCTGGCAACTGATATAATGCAATGGCGGAGAGTTGGCTGCACACTGACCTTGAGCTGTTGGGACCAGGTTTCTTAAGTCCCTGCTCCTCACACGCACCTTCATAAATCTGGTTGATTACAGTGTTGCCAAGCTCACACATTAACTACAGAGAAAACAGTAAAAAAGCATTATTTGACTGATAAAAGTAAAAAATAGAATAACATAACATAACCAAGTTTTAATAGCGACTAAATTAATTCTGTACTGGGATTTGGGTGAATAAATAATTATTATACGAAATTATTATAATATAACAATATATTGTTTTATATAATAATAATAATAATATAATTATATAATAGAATGACATTTGCATAAAGGAAAGGACATCTGTTTTCATAGAATTCCCTCAAAATTCCCATTACTGTAATGCATCCTGATGTTTTTTCAAGTTGTCTTACCCATTATTATTACAGTATAACTAATATATAGAGTTAAAATTTAAGAATTCAAAATAAAAAAAAATTATTACAAAATAAAATAAAAATCTAAAATTGCAATACAATGTTTTTTTATTTAAATCAGCAAAAATAAATACTATAATGATGTATGAATATCTTATTTTTTGCATTATAGTACTGAGAACAACATTTCACATTACGGTAATGAGCATTTAGTGGGAAACTTAGGGGATATTATTCATGAATATACTGTCACTTTGCAAACAATCTTAAAGTAGAGACAGACATTATTTACTTCAAGCTAAAAATTTGTTATTTTTCCCAACTTTTCTTTGATAGGGGTGCAATAGGATACCAACATACTTTTAACAGGTTTGTGAGGTGCACCCATTTAGTTCTCAGTGGGATCTTACCTTCATAAGCTCTGGCTCCCATGTGTCGAGTGTTAAAGAGCGAACCTTAGAGCAGTGGACGCCCAAACTCCTGCAGAGACAGAATCTGAAAATAAGCTCTTCAAGCATGGTTGATTTAAGCACACTTTTTATAACGACCTCTATTATATTCTGTGATTAAAAATAAGTCTAGCAATGGCAGGACACATTTGGGTCAGCCTCCTTTAGAAGCCTGTAGAATCACAGAAACCCCATCTGCAGCCCCTGTTGTGTCTGAACACATCAATTCTAATGCCTCTGTGCATTATGAGGCTTCTGTCTTGCGTTCAGTCATGGACGCCCATCTTTGAGGAGGTAGGAGCGATTTAATCTGATTAGCAGGCTGGCACCGGTAATCTGCAGAGGAACTGATGGAGCAGAAAAGTGCTTCACCCTGAGGGTGTGACGCAGTGTGTACATGAGCATCATACGGCTTTCAAGCAAAGCCATTCTGCTGTTGGGTTCAATCTGTCATGAGTGATGCAGTTGGGATAAATGTTCTGACGCAGGTGGCTTTAAAGCCTGTCTATCTTCAGTCAAATCAATATGGAAGCAGACGGGTTCTCAGATGTTTAGAGTCATTATGTCGACTGTAAGATGTCTGGAGTGTGAACACGTCAAATAACAATGGCTTGTTTTGTAAAGCTTTGTAGTATCCACCTTTTTTAAAAAATAAGGAGGAAAATACTGCAGCAGACTGAAAATAACTCTTCTACAGAAGATTATTCCGTAATCTTTATTATGTTATTCCATGTCACATTAAAAGGATAGTTCACCCAAAAATAAAAATGACCCACCCTCAAGCCATCCTACACTGGTAAACACAGCAGGGCTCTACGCTTACTTTTCTTTTTAGGAGCACTTGTGCTCCTAACTTAAAAAATTTAGGAGCACGTTCAAAATTTTAGGAGCACCTTCTAATCAATAATCCAACATTTTATCAAAAAGTAGCCTTCCCATTACGAGGTGATATTTGACTCCTCCAACTTTATTAAAAGTATGTCATCTTTGGTCAAATTCTTAAAAAAATTATATTTTAAGCTTTTTAAAAATTGTAATTAAAACGACAGAAGAACAAGTAGAATAAGAAATATAAGTTACCAATCAAATGAAATCAGTATTAACAAAATTAATTTGTAGAGGTGGCAAAGAAGAACACAAAAGTGGCTTGGTGGACTTTCAGAAATTTAATGAGGCTCAGAATCACAAATATGATGATGTTCGGGTCAGTCGCACTGGTGCTCCTAAAATTTTTTTCATAGTCGCACGCAGTAGTTTTCAGTCGCAAATGCGACTGGAATGGTCGCACTGTAGAGCCCTGCACAGTGTAATACTCTTTACAGGATTAAAGAGTATTATTTTACAATATTTCATAATCATAACTGTTTGTGGAAGGATCTTTCACAATAGTGAAGCAACTGCTGAGAAACATCTTTGAAAGATGTGACATCAATACTCGACATACAAAACATAGCAATGGTAAAAATCAACAAATAAAAACAACACTTACAACATAAACCAACAACACAAACCAATAAAAAACAAGTTCAATAGCACAAATAAAAACAACAAGAATTTAAAAACTCTACAGCATGCTGGGTGTCTTCATAGTACTTATGCACTGTAGAAACACCGTTTGTTTACAAGAAATTTCTGAGAGTGCAGTTAGATACAAGAGAAGTCCCACTGTGAAATTACTGTGAAAGTAATGCATTTATTAACCTGGAATATACTGTAATTTCACACTAAAATTTTTAACAGTGTAGGTGTAATATTAATTTCTTCTTTCTTTCAGACGAATACAATCGGAGTTATATAAAAAAATGTCCTTGCTTTTCCAAGCTTTATAATGGCAGTGAATTGGGGTTAAGATTTTGAAGGCCAAAAAAGTGCATCCATCCATCATTAAAGTACTCCACACGGCCCCGGGGGGTTAATAAAGGCCTTCTGAAGCGAATCAATGCGTTTGTGTAAGAAAAATATCCATATTTAAAACTATATAAACCGTAATCTCTAGCTTCCTCTAACTGGTACGTGCGTTCACGAGGTAGTGGCGTTCCAGCGGATAACGAAAGATGTGTGTGTAGCGAACGTTTTCATTTTTGGGAGAACTATCCCTTTAAAATACCAGGCATTACGTTATTCTGCTGACGTCTGAAAATAGAACATGAAGGAATATTTACAGCTCATTCAGTGAAACTGATGATCAGGATTATTTGTAGTGCAACCTTATGATTTGAAATGAGTTGTTTCAGTCTTTTTGAGTGGAATTTTCCCAAACCGGAAGTGCCTCCCATAATTTAAAACGCAGCAGGCTCATTATGAAAAGGTGGATAACTTAAATTCTCACTAAAACAAACAGCAGACTCTCACCTGTGAATGCCAGAGCACTCGATGCAGAGCAGAATGCCGAGGTTGATGCTGGCCCAGCGAGGGTCGGCCTGGCCACAGTCGCAGCAGATCTCGTTTCCTGGCAGAGACTGGACCCGCTGTAGGATACTCTCTCCCTTAACAATACGCTCCCGCGGCTCGCTGGCAGAGTCGATACTGCTCGTGGAGGGAGACGCTGTCCTGTCCAAACGCTGTAGAATCAAGAGTTTATGCTCTTAACTTTATTCAAACGGTGTCAAAAGCAATCTATGTAATCGGGTCAATGGAATGACACTAATTTTTGTGCTCAAATTTATTAGTTTATTTAAAAACACATTAAAAATGCCATTCATACATAAAAAGACATGAATGCACCTCTTATATGATGACAATTTATCAAGTGTGTGAATTACTATTCATATATTTTTTTTATATACAAAAAAGTTACTAGTATTAAAAATAAATAAATAAATATAAACACTGTCCTGTCATGTGGTGCGACCAACATACAGTAAAAATAACTCAGAAATCAGGAAATGATATCATGACTGTGTGTAAAAACCAGTAAGCCTCTTAAAATAATTAGTTTTTTTTATTATTGCAGGGTTAGTTCAGATTGTAAAATGTCATGTGGTGTGAATCCCCCCAAAAGTAAAGATATTTATGAACTATTAATGTATTACATTTATGTAAAAAAACAAAAAAAAACAAAAAAAAAAACTTTCTGGAAAACAATTAAGATATGTATTTTAGAGGGGTATAAAGTGCTTCACAGCTTATAAAAAAAAAAGTCCTGTCATGTGGTGCAACCAACAGAGGGAAAAAACAGGAAACGATATCATAGAAAGGACCCCCTGAGATCCTCATGAATGTGTGTCAAGGCCAATAAGCCTCTTAAAATAAAAGTTAGTTTAGCTAGTAAAATGTCAACTTCACATTACATATTGATGTCTAATTCCATGTATTAATGTGACAGAGTAGTTGGACTGACCTCAATATAATAGTTCTCAGAAATCTCCCTGTAGGCAGACGCAATGCTCGCCTGAACTGCTTGAATCCAAGCTTGACGGAGCTTCTCAGATTCAGCCTGCAGCATACAGCTCCTGATAGGGGTTGATCTGATATTAGATACTGTACTTACCCACACAAACACACAGCACGTGACACCGTACTCACTTTGTAGGTGACACCACTTCAAAACAGAACCTTCTCTCGATGTCCTCACATGGTTTCACAGAGCAAAGCCGCAGGTCCTCCACAACCACAGTCAAAGCGTCCTACAACACACAGCAGATTACAACGTCAGGTCACAATAATCATTTGTAAGGAGTAAAAAAATCGACACAAGTTAATATCTGAATCAGCAAAGTTGAACCACCTACTTTTAGTCGCTTCTGATACACTAACTGACTGTTCTGTATTGAAAACCATCGCCTGGTAGGAGAAGAAAACATACTCGATATCAGATTTTCTCCACAAAAGGAAAGACACACGGACAGTCGAGCCTGTTCGTACCTGTTCCATGTCTTGAAAGCATTGCTCGCCCTCTTGAACAGGTATCCCTCCATCACGACACCATTAGGAGCATCAACATTGAATTCCACTTTGGAGTCATCGTATGCAAAATCCTGTCATGCAAAAAACAGAGAAGCTCTATTCACGCAGGTCAGTAGCACACACAATAACAGGACTCTGGTCTCTCGCGCTTATCAGTCAGTACTGAGGACCCTTATTGTTTTGTTAAGTCTTCTGCGAGACAGACAAAAGACAAAACTTAATCCCTATCAGTCAAAACATAATCCTCATGACCACAGCAGCCAAACCAATCCCTCTCATTTCAATCAATAATGACCGGCAGCCTCTTAAAACGTCTCCCGTCACAAGTATTGCTCCATCTATATCCCAACTGTGCCGAGATCTAAAAGCAGAATGATTCATTCTCCTCCAACATCAATGACACTGACATTCCAACGGCTGTTTCGAGTTTTGTGCTCTGGCCACAAACACACACAGAAACAACAAATACAACTCACTGAATCATATTTCAAGATCATTCATCATCAAAATTATATGAAAGAAAAAAATGAAAAGAGGCCACTCAGTTCCAAAATTCTGAGCAAGCTCAACAAAAATTATATTAGTATTTATTGTATTAAAAGGAAAAAAAAAAGTATAAAAAATGCTACAATAAAAACCTTAAGGGGATAGTTCACCTTCAGTTGCTGGTCCCCATTGACTTCCATTGTGTGTGTGTGTGTTTTTTTATACATACTATGGAGGTCAATTGGGACCAGCAACTGAAGGTGAACTATCCCTTTAAATAAAATACCTTATCATATACGGTACCAATTATACCTTTTAAAAGACATTTTCAACTTAATTTACAATTTATTATTTTTAATTAATTGTATTTATATAAAATTAAATGTATGTTGTTTTACCAATACAATATGCATATACTTTTACAGATAAATATTTTATTTAAAAAAGCAAATAAAAAGTAAATGTATTCAGTAAAAAAAAATAAAAATGTAACGCATATGACTCTATACATCAATAATGATGATTTAAATGCCTTTGCAATGTAAGCATCATAAAGTATGCAGATACACAAAATGTGTGTAGCTATTTATTGTATTTAGTACATATTTAATATGGTACTATAAAAGTGTTTTATAGGTCACATTTAAAATGCAATGATTATAGTAGGCTTGGCTATATTTAACAGGAGTCCCTACTCCATCTCTCTATCCACTAAGGGATTCTTGGCCTGAAAAAGTCTGAAGACCTCTACACTAAATAAATAATGAAATAAATACTGTACTAGCAATAATATCAATAAGTAAAATACTAAATAAACACTCACTAAAGGTCACTGAAGAAATACATGTTAAATTCTATGCAGTACATGTAACAAATAACATCTCGAGATAGTTTGCGTTAACTTAAAACACACACAAAAAAGTATTCAAACTCACCAAAGTACACTTCAACCTCCCGAATATCTTCATCTTTAAAAAATGTTTATCCAGAAGCATCAGTAATAATAACGGAGAAACAAGCGTACAGTGAAGTCATCTCACATCAAATTCAAAGGCAGGCGCTTCATTGATCTCGTGCGCACTTCCTCACTCGAGCGCGAGCGAAAGGCGAATGCCACCAGCGGGCTCGAGCATCACGCTTCTACCGCTCAATATTCACATGATTAGCATACAGCTGTCGATTTATGTGCTCTGCTCCTCGCTTTGCCCCCTGACCTCAGTCAGAGAGCCGGGCGCAAACATTATTTCACCGCCACCTACAGAAACCAGCGTGTCATTCGCGGATTTACGAGCGCGCGGTGCTCTCCTTTAAACTCAAGCGCGCTCCCCAGTCGCGAGAGACGCGTTTTAAACTGCCCCGTCCATCTGTCTGACAGTATGCAAGACCATTGCTGTTTAATCAAGCAAGCGTTATTGCCCCCTCAAACCCCCGCCAGGGAGCCTCTTTCTTCCAGCTCTCACACTCTCTAACAAGTAGATCGCATGAGATATCACACTTGTTACGGATTTCAGCCACTCTATCACTCCTGCATTATTAAAGGGGTCATATGATGCTGCACATTATTTTGTGTATTTGGTGTAATGAAATGTGTTTATGCGGTTTAAAGTAAAAAAAAACACATTATTTTCCACATACTGTACATTATTGTTTCTCCTCTATGCCCCGCCTTTTTGAAACGCGTCGATTTTTACAAAGCTCATCGGTCTGAAAAAGCGAGGTGTGCTGTGATTGGCCAGCTATCCAGTGCGTTGTGATTGGCCGAATACCTCAAGCGTGAGACGGAAATGTTACGCCCCTCACATACTGTGATGCCCTGTCTGGCTGGAGCGACGAGACAAACACATTAAAACCCATTACAAACGAGGCATTCATTGCATCCAGTGGGGACATAATTATGGAATATAATGACTTGTACTGTCTTTATACGCGTTGCATCGCGCCGCGTAAACATAAAACCCTGTCTGCATTTGTGATCAAAGAAATGACAAGCAATAATATAGATAATCTAATCGGATTAAGATAAAATGCCCTTACTGATTCCATAATGACGTCACTACACCTCAACTAACTGAATGAACCTCAATTACTAAAGAAATGCAATACAAAATATTACAAATACAATGTAAAGTTATATGAAAAATATATTTTAAATATACTAGATAAAAAAAATTATATTGGAAATTATATATATATATATATATATATATATACAATTTTGTACAAATGTAATCATTTTGTAAATAATAATAATAATAATAATAATAATAATAAAGTGAAATTCTTGGAAAAGAGAAAGAAAAAAAAGAATGTGGCACAAGTTTTCCATAATCTTTTAATATTAATTTACAATAATAATACTAAAATTAGGGAGGGCAATTTATTATTACATTACTATTTCGAAATTTCCACCAAATTAAATTCTGTTTGGAGTAACCAATATGCAAGATGTTATTTTTCGTGCGACAAGAAACCTTAAAACAGATGATTTGAACCTTGTATGTCAAGGTCAATAAATTGTTGGGAGGATTTGATATTTTAACATTTTCATGTCAAATGAAGTAACCCCAATGTTTTTTTCCCCCGCACGAATATTTGCACGTGTTTTGAAGTAGATTTTTTAAGATTTCTCCTTTTCATCCTGTGAGACATGGCTTGAGATAAAAGCATTCAAGTGAACCTGCACATTTGCGAGTACAATTCTTTGAAAACAAAATTGCTCACGTTCCCACATACCTCGTGAAACAATATGCAATCTGCTTCTCGGTCTTTCATTCATGCAGTTTTGTGCTCCACGTTAGCACTGCATGCTCATAAAGCCACCTAGTGCAGCAGAGTCTGCGACACACTGTAACTCTGTGAAAGACTGAGGAAGGAAAACCCCAAGGGTGCCACAAGCGGGTTAGTCGTGAATAAAAGACCAGTGTGAGAGGAGTGAGTTAGTGTGTGTGTGCATGTGTTACGAGTGACAGATGCAACACGAGGAGAAACAAAATTGCTCACGTTCCCACATACCTCATGAAACAATATGCAATCTGGTTCTCGGTCTTTCATTCATGCAGTTTTGTGCTCCACGTTAGCACTGCATGCTCATAAAGCCACCTAGTGCAGCAGAGTCTGCGACACACTGTAACTCTGTGAAAGACTGAGGAAGGAAAACCCCAAGGGTGCCACAAGCGGGTTAGTCGTGAATAAAAGACCAGTGTGAGAGGAGTGAGTTAGTGTGTGTGTGCATGTGTTACGAGTGACAGATGCAACACGAGGAGGCAGTAAAATGGCGAGGTGGTGGGACAGCCAGAGGGATCGTAACTCTGTCACCGGAGGAGGGAGAGAGACACTGTTTAGGCATCTCTGCAGATAAATCATTTGATATATCAACAGGATGCTTCCCGCCCTCGGCATCGCAGCTGGCCGCATTCACCGTCTGTTTTCATATCATGTCATTATCAAAAAAGAAGTTTGGAACTACATAGATTTACATTTTGTGAAGAGTTTGTCCATGCAAAACTGACTGCGACAATGCTGGGATGCTATTGGTGACATAGATATACAGTGCTGGGTAGTAACTAGGGCTGGGTTTTGACACAAATTTCACAATTCGATTCGATGCTCATTCACAAGCTTGCGATTCGATTCGATTACCGATTCGATTCAATATCGATTATTTTG
>NW_015639108.1:642336-646102 GCF_001515625.1 Sinocyclocheilus rhinocerous
ATAATAAAGTTACAATTACATAATATTTCTACTTCAATTCGTTTAAAAAAAAAATATATATATAGAGACAGGATACGGATTGTAAAGTTGAACTCTTTCTTTTAACTTACCTTCGGATGTTTAGTCATGTTTATTTTGTGCTGAAACTGGTATTAATGTGGAGGAGATGATCGGTTCACGTGTGCCTCGCGCTGCCGTGTCTGTTGAACTGAGGCGCTATATACAGCGATCTATCACTCCACAATAAACAGCGCCAAAACGGCATTTATTGTTTATTGTATTGCAATAAAATGTATGGACAGAACTTGAAATCTGAGCCTTTGTTTCATATTAAAAGTACCAACGCACAATGCTTATTGCGATTTATTGGATGGGAAGTGCCCTTCAATGTTGCGTCCATTAACTGAAATCAGGCTAGAATAATCGATTCTTGGGATTTAAGAATCAATATAGTTTCGTAAAAATTAGAATCGATTAATATCGAGATATCGATATTTTTTACCCAGCCCTAATATATATATATCTCCAGATTTATCCGTTTTGGACAAGATTTTTCATTTAATCGCCAGGATTTTCCTGTTCCAGAAAGTGATCCAGTTACTAAATCCAGAGTGAAAAATTAAATCCTCATCTTCTCATCCATCAAGCTGGGCTTACCCAGCCCTAGTAGTAACTGATTACATGTAATCTGGATTATAATCAGATTCCATAAGTACTTGTAATTAGATTATATTACATTTTAAAACACTCGTAATAAGACTAGTTACTTTATATTGATAACATGATTACATATGATTCACACAATAGCAATAAATTATTCATAACTTAATGACTCTCCCTAATTCTTCTTCTTCGTCTTTTACATTTTCCTTTCTAAAATAGCCTATTGCTTACATGCATTCAGAAAGTCTTCCAGTTTTCACAGTCTTCCATCACACAAAGACCAGTCATTAGTCAAGTGGCTATAATTACACAGAAAATTTAGATTTTTTATTTTCTTTCTCTTTGTATTTTTATATCAATGTACAAGATTATCCTATTTAAATCAATGCCAAAAGTAATCAAAATTTTGCTATATTTCTTCAAATGTGAAATGCAATGAATTATGTCACAAACTACAATTTTGTCATGTAATTTGTAATCAACATTGACAATTTGACTACAATTTGTAAGTCACCTACCCAGCACTGTAGATTTAATATACATAGATGCCTCATTAGCGGCTGTTGCCATGGTCCGCTACACTGTAAAAAATGCTACAGTAAAAACCTGTTAAATGGTTAATGGTAAATTCACCTACTATATACGGCGAAAAACTGTATTAAACATTACATGTATTGGACATAAATTTTACGGTAGTATACCGTTTTTGGAAGTGAAAAAGACTGTATAATTTACAGTGAATAACCGTAAATTAACATTCCCAGAATTCCCTGCGTTACATTTAAAATTTGATGTTTTTTTGTTGAAATAACTATGTTTCTTCTTAGTTTTTTCTTATCAGTTTTGTATATAGGGTTGTGTGTTACACCTAATGTCGTTAAATGAATGTTTATTGCATTATTTCAGTTTAATGTGTGTTACCATGATGGTGTTTGGTGTTTGTGTGAATGACACTGTGCACCTTCTATATATGTTATTATTTAAAAGCTGCTTGTGATGGGCTTTGATTCATCATGTGACTTTCTCATCACCAACTGCATTTGGTGGTTATCAGTGTATTACAAAGGTACAAAACAGATTTCAGTACTTCAATAGGTTGGAAACATTAACATTATATCAGTTAATGAAATTACGGTATTTAACTGTAAATTTAAGTTAAAACCGTAAAACCTAAAACGTTGCTACCGTTGCTAAAATTCCGGCAACCACAGCACATTTTTTTTTACAGTGTGTAAAAGTGTTTGGTTACCCATCAAGTGTTTGGTTACCCACAATCTTTAAAATAGATTTTTTTTGATGTTCAAAAAAGGACTTGAGGGTGAGTAATGATGACAGAATGTTCATTTTTGGGTGAACTATTCCTTTAAGTCTGCAGGCAACTTTATTAAAACATCTTTATTATCGCAATCTTTGCACTAGTTTCTATGAGAGTTTGGATATATAGTGCCCCAAACAAGACATATTACATAAAAAAATTCAAATATGATTCCAAAACCGTTTCACCCTCTTATGCAAATTGAATATGACAGCTTGCACAGGCTTTAATTGTTTCATGCTGATGTGTTTTTCACAAAGAGAAAAACTTTAGCTGTAGGTTATAGACTGATACACTCCTAATTGCCCAATAAGCTCATTCTAATGGCCCCATTCAAACACAGTACTTCAATAAGGTTGGTATATTAACATTATATCAGTTAATGAAATACGGTATTTAACTGTAAATTTTAGTTAAAACCGTAAAACCTAAAACGTTGCTACCGTATTTTTTACAGTAAAATTCCGGCAACCACAGCTGCCGGTTTTTTACCTTAAATTTTACGGCTTTTTTTTTTACAGTGTACATAATCCGTCCACTAACCAGAGGTCGCACAATGTTGTGGCATTTTAGAAAACTAATTGATTCCATTCCAAGATGGCAGACGCGCCAAAGTGTCTGAAGCAGACGGATGTGGATTCTACAAATACACATCTATAATCAAAGAGTTGCTTTGGTGTTCTGAATGGTTTTTAGTGGGCATTGCTAGGAGAATGCCACTGGCCCAGGTCAGAAGAGAACAAGTCTTGTGTTTTGTGACACTGGAGAAGCTCTCTGACTGACTGTTTCTATAGGCTGTGTGAGTGAGTGGACATCTCCACCCAGGGTCAGCAGGTCGCCATGCAGACAATATGCTGTTTTGTGGAAGTGTGCTGAACATACGGGACCAAACGTGCTGCGCGCTTTAATCTTATTACGGACTTTACAGCTGTTCTCTTTCTCCTAGTAGTTTCTCACTCTCTGTCATCCACAGTTCAATTGTTCCTCGTTCTTTTCTTTAGCTGTTTGGCAACTTACTTTTCTCTGTAATTCAATTTTTTTTCGTACTCAGTTATTTTTGTCCCTGTCTGTCTCTAAAGTCTGTTTTTCCTTTTTTAGCTCACAACTTTGAATTCATTATTACACATACATTAGGGTTCAAAAGTTTGGGGTTGGTCAGATTAAAAAAAAATGTTTTTGAAAGACATCTCTTAGGCTCATCAAGGCTATATTTACTTGATCAGAAATATGGCATATTTACAAGTATTGTTACAGCTAAAAATAACTTTTCCAATATACTTTAAAATGTACTTATTCATGTGACGCAAAGCTGAATTTTCAGGGTTTTTTTACCTTAAATTTTACGGCTTTTTTTTTTACAGTGTACATAATCCGTCCACTAACCAGAGGTCGCACAATGTTGTGGCATTTTAGAAAACTAATTGATTCCATTCCAAGATGGCAGACGCGCCAAAGTGTCTGAAGCAGACGGATGTGGATTCTACAAATACTCATCTTCAGAAATATGGCATATTTACAAGTATTGTTACAGCTAAAAATAACTTTTCCAATATACTTTAAAATGTACTTATTCATGTGACGCAAAGCTGAATTTTCAGCATCATTACTCCCGTCTTCAGTGTAAAATTATCCTTCAGAAATTATTCTAACATGACGATTTGCTGCTCGAGAAACATTTCTGATTATTATCAATGTTGAAATCAGTTGCACTGCTTAATATTTTTGTGGAATCCGTATTACATTTTATTTTTCAGGATTCTTTGATGAATAGAAAGTTCAACAGAACAG